>NC_082699.1:51635059-51914908 GCF_949987515.2 Delphinus delphis
AAATTATGAGTGAGGTTCAGTGTCTTCTCACATGTTTGTATGATTAGTGTTTCATTTTCTGAGGCCTGCCATTTTGAGTCCTTTGTCCATTCTGCTATTGAGTTTTTATTTGTTTTTTATGGACCTTCAAATTAAGAGTTTTAAAAATATATATTAAATAAATTAGTCCTTTTTCTACCATATTTGTCATGCTCATTTTTTCCAGTTTGTATCTTTTGGCTTTATTGATGTTTTTAAATACAGAGAAAACTTTCATTTCTATGTAGTCAAAATTATCAGCCTTTTCCTTCTGAATTCTGGGTCTTGTGTCACTTTTTAAAAGTCTTTCCTATTCCAATTTTATTAAAAACACTCATCTGAGTTTTTAAAAAAACTACTTTTATGGTTTTACTTTAAATTTTTTTGATCCATCTGGAATTTATTTTAGTGTAATGAGTGAGGTAGGACTCTAGCTTAATTATTTTCCAAATGGCTAGCCAGTCATCCCACTATTTATTGACTAATCAGTCTTTCTTCCATAGATTATACTAAATTCTCAAATGTACTTGCATCCATTTTTAGACTTTCTGATCAGTTCCACTGATCTTTTTATTCTTGTTCTAGTATCATATTATTTTAATTACTTTATAATATGTTTTAATATTTAGCAGGTATGTCTCATTTTGTTACTCTTTTCTTTCAGATTTTTCTAGGTATGCATCCAATCACCTGCCATAAAAATTTTTGAATTATTTATTTACATTTCACAAAATCATTTTCTAATTGGAATCAGAGTGAATTCATAAATTAAATTAGAAAATTGATATAATAATGAATATTTCTATAAAAGAAAATGTTATGCCCTCTTATATATTGACATCTTCAGTAGAATTTTAATTTTTTCTTTGTTTTTTAATAAAGTTTATTGTTAGATTTTTAAAAATTAATTAATTTGGGGGCTGTGTTGGGTCTTTGTTGCTGTGCAAAGTCCTTCTCTAGTTGTGGCAAGCGGGGGCTGCTCTTCATTGCAGTGCACAGGCTTTTCATTGCGGTGGCTTCTCTTGTTGCAGAGCACTGGCTCTAGGCGTTGGCTTCGGTAGTTGTGGCACGTGCACTCAGTAGTTGTGGCTCGTGGGCTCCAGAGCGCAGGCTCAGTAGTTGTGGCGCACGGACTTAGTTGCTCTGCAGCATGTGGGATCTTCCTGGAGCAGGGCTCGAACCCGTGTCCCCTGCATTAACAGGCAGATTCTTAACCACTGCGCCACCAGGGAAGGTCCTATTCCTAGATTTTTTTTTTTTTTTTTTTTGCGGTACGTGGGCCTCTCACTGTTGTGGCCTCTCCCATTGCGGAGCACAGTCTCTGGACGCGCAGGCTCAGCCTCCATGGCTCACGGGCCCAGCCGCTCCACGGCATGTGGGATCTTCCCGGACTGGGGCACAAACCCATGTCCCCTGCATCAGCAGGCGGACTCTCAACCACTGCGCCACCAGGGAAGCCCCCTATTTCTAGATTTTTGATTATTGATTTCTATTGTAAATTGGATCTTTTCTTTCTGTATAATCTCAAGCTAATGTTTTGGTGTGTTAGGAAAATTAATGATTTATTTTTTTTTAACTAGTATGCTTAGTGAATTTTAATTGTTTCCCATTATTTTAACTTGCTTTTATTGGGTTTTCTAGACAGCCACTACACTACTTGCAAATACTGCCTCCTCTCTTACAATATTTGTACCTTTTATTTAATTTTCTCATCTAATTTCATTTTTTAAAATAGGAAAAACACCCAAGTAATAAGAAAAAGATGGGGAATTTCTCCAGGGACAAGCTATATCAAGATCCTTGGATAAAATGAAATGCTAAGGATAACTCTTCTTGTTCAAGGAAGCTACTTTTGTATACAGTCTTCACTATGTGAATTGTTCTTGGTCATATTTTCAAGCTCAGTGCACACCTCTAGCCCAATAATTGCCCAAATAATTGTTTTTTTAATTTATTTTTTTGGACTGTGTTGGGTCTTCGTTGCTGCACATGGGCTTTCTGTAGTTGCAGCAAGCAGGGGCTACTCTTCATTGCAGTGCACGGGCTTCTCATTGCCATTGCTTCTCTTTTTGTGGAGCACAGGATCTAGGGAGCCGGGGCTTCAGTAGTTGTGACGTGTGGGCTTAGTTGCTTCGCGGCATGTGGGATCTTCCTGAACCAGGATCGAACCCGTGTCCCCTGCATTGGCAGGCGGATTCTTAACCACTGTGCCACCAGGTAAGTCCCTCTAATAATTTTAATATAAAAACATTGATAGCTGTGGACAGCTGTAAATAACCAAAATGGAAGTCATTTACACCATGTTTTCAAAATGCACTTGTTTAGCTTTACATTGCCAATAACTTAAACCATATGGAAAGAGCAAATTCTCCTGTACAAACACATTCTACAAGTGGCACGCACAATAAATGATAGCATTTGACAAGTTCTTACTAGTTTATTTCTTTTCAGAGACAGAAAAGCCAGTTGTTACAATCAGTGTAAAGTGAAAAAACATGTACCTTAGCAATCCAAGAGGTCTTTTTTTTTTTTGCCTGTGTTAAATCATGTTTATACAACAGCAGCTTTGCTGGACAGGTTGCTATATATACACTCCTATTCCCTTTGCTCCTGTTCCAGAAGCTGAAGGGTCAATGACATAGTGGTGCTTATTGAATACCATTTGTTATGAGGTTGATAACTTTTCGAAGCATGAAGTTGAAGACATCGATGGACTTCTGATGATCTTCAAGGGATCTTCTGACTCCCTTGAAGATCAACTTGAGAAACTTAAAAGTGAGCTTCACTCCACCTAAAAAACACCAACTCAGGCTTCTCAGCTGAGGTGCTGTAGGGCAGCTATAGGACATGAATAGGAGTAACACACAGAAACTAATTACTTAAACCACTGATCCCCCTCCCTTCTCTAATAGTGAGGGGAGTGGAAGTGGAAATACCTAAGGATACCCAAATGTCTGTGAACATCTTTTTTTTTGGCATGAGATAAAAAGTAACCCCTCTGGTGTGCTTATGTGTATCATGGCCCTTTTCCTATATATCGAAATACTGGGGCCTGGAGCATCAGCAGAGAGGCAGGTAAGAAGGTGAAAGTGATGCATGTTGGAGGTTAAATAAAACCAAATTATGATTGCTTGAAGATTAGGGAGTTCTCCAACTAGTTAATTCTATTTTTCCAGGTGAACGCAAGTGGCTCTTACATTCATTGTGAAACTGTGAGGGAAGAATTAAATTGGTGATTTGGTTATATTTAATATTTTAATTTGGTTTCTATTGAAGATTTAGTACTCTTTGAGGGTGCTATATTAAATAACTTACAAAAATTTTAATGACTAATTTTGGTGAAACTGTAAATGATCACTATCCAGGTTTAGGGGATCTTTTTTTTTTTAACATTTTTATTGGAGTATAGTTGCTTTACAATGGTGTGTTAGTTTATGCTTTATAACAAAGTGAATCAGCTATACATATACATATATCCCCATATCTCTTCCCTCTTGCGTCTCCCTCCCTCCCACCCTCCCTATCCCACAGGTTTAGGGGATCTTGAAACCAGTTATAAATGGAAAGCTTTTCATAAGAACCAGGAGCATAAGGAGAGAAAAGAGACAAATATGAGAAAGGACAAAGTAACAGTCTATATTTTGAAAGTTGAAAAGGTAAAGATAAGGGAAGATAAGCAATGATGTAGCCTGAGATGGTACTGCATAGGCAGGTATGTGCGCTGTGGCTATTAAGTTACAGTTGAGTGCTAAGTTCTAAAAAACTGAAAACAGAAAGAGTCTTCAAGACAGTGATTTTCAATTTGTTCAGCTAATCAAGCAGCCATAACCCTTGGTACTCTGTCCTTCTATCCCCAAATAGTTACACGTTTATGCCATTATATGACTAGGAACAATTTTATTGTCAGAAACTGGGACTGTATTTTAGGTATAAGAGCTTCTGAATCTTAAAAATAATAGTACATAAAATTTATTTAAAAATTATGTGTTTAGAAGGATGGATATTATCTATCCATCTACTCACTCAATGTAATATGAAGGATGAGCTTTACTGGTTGAGTAATAATTCTGAATTTAATTATTTTGTGTCAAATTATATTGATATCTGCCAGAAGACAAGGAGAAGCAGGCACCAAAAACTTTAAGAAAGTGTTCTAGAAAAACTTAACCTTGAGAAACTCCATTCACTAAATTAAATTCACTGGGATTTGAATAAGGGAAGAAAAGTTGAGATAGAAAGTATCTTTCTTCATGTGTATTTTTTTTTAGACATGCCCAGTAACTATTTATTGTATTTAGGGTCTGGTTTTTTTCTAGGAGCAAAATATTGAAGTAGAAATAAAATCTCTCCATAATTCCTTAGGCAATTTAGAAATTCTGTGCTAGTTATATTGATGAAAATCACTCCCATGTTCCTAGTACTGGGAAATTTTGTTGATTCTTTAGTGAATTAATCAGGACTTTTTCAGTAGTAAGAAACAGAATCATACACCAAATGATTTTGAGGAAACAAATTATATCTTATTGATACACGTAACTAGAAAGGATATAAAGATAAGTCACAAATCAAGGAAGAACGAATTGGAGATGGGATTCACTGCCATTAGGATTCTGTTCATCTCTCTACTTGTCTGTGCTTAATTGATTTTTTTTTCACTTCCCACAACCAGAATCTCCACTCTCTCATTTGTTTTGTTGCAAAATAAAAGGTCCATAAGGCGTAGAGAAGATGGGATGATGATTAAGTTGCCTCTTCTTTCCTCCCATTCACTAAGTGTATAAGCTTCTGCAGTACAAAAAGCTTAGATGTCAAGAAATAATTTTCTAAGGCTGAAGAGTCACAGCAATTATTCAATCTACTTGTGTAGATGGCAGTACCATATTGGTAAGGGAACAAATCTCTATCAAATTCCCTAATTTTCATGAGGTTTCTCTGAGGAGTTGAGGAAAAATCTGTCTCTAGTGGCTCTAGATAGATCGGCAATCTCAAAGACCCATTGAAACCTTTGCTTTGTAGCTTCCAGGTAAAAATCTAATTTTACTCCCACACATCCAATTTTACTCCCTTCACAGCCCCACCAAGAAAAATCAGAAAGTGGATTTTTAATGTTTTTAATTTAAATTTTATTTTTAGTTTTTAAAAATTTTTTTTTTGCATTTAATTTTTAATAAAATTTTAAAGGTTACTTTCCATTCATAGTTATTACAAAATATTGGCTATATTCCCCATATTGTACAATATGGCCTTGAGCCTATCTTACACCCAATAGTTTGTACCTCCCTCTCCCCCACCCCTATATCACCCCCCACAACTGGCAACCACTAGTTTGTTCTCTATATCTATGAGCCTGCTTCTTTTCGTTATATTCACTAGTTTATTGTATTTTTTAGATTCCACATATAAGTGATATGATCCAGTATTTGTCTTTCTCTGTCTGACTTATTTCACTTAGCATAATGCCCTCCAAGTCTATCCATGTTGCTACAAATGGCAAAATTTCATTCTTTTTTATAGCCGAGTAGTATTCCATTGTATATATATACCACATCTTTTTCATCCATTCTTCTGTTGATGGACAGAGGTTGCTTCCATATCCTGGCAATTGTAAATAATGCTGCTATGAACATTGAGGTGCATGTATCTTTTCTAATTAGTGTAGAAAATGGATTTTTTAAAAGAAATAAACCCAAAAGGATGGGGAAAACAGAAGAGGGAAAATACACAAAATTTTGGGAGAGCTGGAAAGCAGATGGAAAAGTGGTACTGGTTTAGCATACTTGAGAAAGTTATATCTTGTCTGCAGTGGGAGCAGTAAAGAATGAATTTAGTTTATTTCACAAAATCCTCTAAAATGTCAGGAATTAGTGACACATAGTGCATTCTCTCTATGCAGGTGCTAGACTGCCCCTCTTCATTCCAATAGAAGACCAGAGGTTTATTGCTTGGAAGGGACAATACAACAGGACTGGTAGATGCAGACGCTGGATAGTTGTTGATTAAGGGGTACTTTACTGAAAGTAGGATTCTGAGATGTCTAGTCCTTTCTGCCCATTTGACTCCTGGAGTACCAGAAGCCGGGCCTTTATCCTCCAAGAAGGACACTGGAGGAGTCTCTTCAGGGGAAATTGTTCCCAAAGACATCTAAATATGTAAAGAATCTGAAATTGGGAGAAAATCAACAAAATGTCCTAGCCAAATGATCTTTCTGTGAGGTCCATGCTTGATCATTATCCTTCATGCTCATATCTTCAAATCAATGTCTCATTCCCCTATCCTTACATTTGAACAGATAATCATGATTACTGGCCATTTGAGGAAAGGCTTTAACATAGAAAAAAAAAAAAGAGGGGGAAAAGCAACAATTTGGAGGAAACAGAGGCTATACAATAAGAAGAAAACAATAAACAATCATTAATATCCTCTGGGGATAAGAAGATAGTGCAAAAATGAGACAAGCAAGAGCTCCTGGAAGTTAAAGACATGATAGTAGGTAAAAAAAAATAGGCGGAAGATACAGTTGAGAAAATCTCCTTCAGAGTGTAGCAAAAAACCAAAGAATTGGCAGGTGGGGAGAAAAAGAACAAACAACAGTCCAGGAGATCAAATACAATTATCCTAGTGGGAAAATTGAGACAAAAAAATTGTCACACTGTTGATAAGTAGAAAGTCTAGGATTCAATCCCAGGCAGTCTGACTTCAGATCCTGGGGATTTTACCACTTAGCCTTTCCAAAATTCAAGAAAGAAAGCATAGGAAAACAGGTGAAGAAAACATCCTTCTCAGAAAAAAGTTATAAAAAAGTTATAAATCATCCAGCTCAACAAATGAAAAGACACACCTACCAAGGCAAATCTCAGTGAAATTCACAAAACTAGAGATAAAGGGAAGATCCAACAATCTCCAAAGACAAAAGAACAGGTCACAAACCGAAGAGCAGGCATCAGAAAGGCACTAGAATTCTTGACATAAACACCAGGATATAGATAATAGAACAATGTCTGCAAAATTCTAAGGCAAAAATGACTTCAAATGGAGAATTATATTATTATATATATATTAATATTATATAATATATTATATATTAATATATTATATATTATATTAATATATTATATATATTTATATATATTATATAATATATTAATACAGTGAGAACGAAATAAAGGCATTGTAAGACATGCAAGTTCTCAAAAAAATTTCCTTTCATGTACCTTAGTCAGGAAGCTATTGGAGAAAAACTTTATGAGAGTGAAGAAAAAAGAGGAGACTTGGAAAGAGGTGAGGTGAAGGAAATCAATTCCAGGGGTGTAAATGGTCCATGTAAGTGTAGGCCAGAGGCTCCAGGAGTGATTTTTTTCGAGGAGACAAAATTAACATAATATCTGATGTATCTGAACTCTTAAGCAGAGATTCAGACAGTTGGCAGCGAGTTCAAGGTTTGAATTTAAATTTATGACAAACATGTTAAAAATTAAAATTTTAAACAATAAGGCAATATTAACCTCAAGGAAAAATGTAAAGATTAGCAATAAAGTCAAAGTAATCCTAGTCTTTTCAATGACACAGATTTGAATAGCATGTAGAAAGATATACTAATGTGAATAGTGAACAATGACATAACTAACATTGTACTTTAACTATATTGGAAGGGTAAGGGACTGGAAGCAAGTGTATGTATGATGCGATGGGTGGAGAAAAGAGAGCCACATCCTCAGCCCCAGTAGGATGTCAGTAGATGATGCCTAATACTGAAAAAAGCAAAAGTAGCATCAAAACGATGTATTTTCATAAGTACATATGGAAGTAAGTAACAAATATATTCTCTAAAAGTACTGTTTTTCATAATAAATTTTCCATGGTCATTGCAGAATAATTTAGCTCTTTTATTATGTGTATGAATAACTGAAAAAAAAATCCTTCACTTTTGATTGTTAGAATTTTCTTGTGACTAAGCTTACTTGGAGTGTAAAGTCCTCTTACATTGTGTAATTAAGAGCATTTACATGTAGCAATTCATAAGTAGAACACATACTATTGTTATATATAAAATATCTTTTAATTTTGCATATTGTAAAATCCTGTTAAACCATCTTTAAAATCCCTTTAAAATCATCTCTTACTTAATGGATTCTGTATACTTATGGAGCTAGGCATTTTCCCCAGTTTAAAGTGAAGTTTCAGAGACTGAGAAAAAATTTTTAAACTGCCCAAGATCCCTTAGGAATTTTGGGAGAGTAACAAGATCAGAACACAATATTCCCAATTCTCTGTCATCATGCCACAAAATCATGTTGAATTTTCCCAAATATTTTAAAAATAATAAACAAAAAACCCGAATAATTTGAGAATGCCAAAAAGAAAAAAGAAGTAACAATGCTGGCACCATTGTAAGCTAATTATGCATATTCGACAAAGACTCATGAATTCCTTGTCAGATTCAAAAGTAGAGAAATCAATTTCCTCCAAAGCTGTGGCAATCCACAGCTGAATAAAGAATATAATTGTACTAGGGAAGAACCTTTTGTATTCTATTACAAGTTAATCACTAAAGGGATGTTGCCTATAAGCTTAAATTATACATAATGGCCTCCCCTTTTAGTATAAAGGAAGCCTGAATTCTAATTCAGGCAAGATGGTTCTTTGGGGCATGAGCTCACCATCTTCTCGGTTTGCAGGCTTTCTGAATAAAGTCGTTTTTCCCTGCCCCAACAGCTGATCTCTTGATTATTGGCCTGTCCTGCAGTGAGTAGTACGAGTTTAGACTTGGCAACACAATGAATAAGTATAAGTAGCAGAATGAGTGATAAGATCAAGTATATAATGTGGGTAAATATGGTTCAAGGCTAATTACAGTATGCTGTGAAATTAACAAAGGGTAGAGAAAGCTAAACACACACACACACACACACACACCAAAATTTTATTCCAATTATTTCCATTACTCGGACTGATTATTTCTGGTTTTGATTGGATGGGACCTCAGCTCATGTTTTTAGATCAAAATATCATTTAAATCTAGTGTACGTGAAACCTTTCTTCCTTAACAAAATATTAAAAGAACAGAAACAAGTGAGTAGATATGGATTTGGCCTCAGGTTTCCTCTTCTGTAAAAGTAGGATAATAGTACCCATCTCATAAGGTTGTTGTGAAGGTTAAATGCAATAGTGCAGGGAAGCAATTTGCATAGCCCTTGAAAACATTTTAAAGGTAAACTCTAATTTCAATGCTTCTGCTTAGTTCTCTATACTGTTCTTCTGTTTAGAAAATTACCTTAATATGTTTAAGTGATGGCAGGGTCCTTAGGCATAGTCTGGAAGGAAAAAATTGAAGGGGGAGAAAAAAGGAAGAATAATTGCTCTGCATAATATACTAACAGGAACTTTCAACTAGTTGGGCATGGGGCTAAAGACTGGAGGTTTCAGGGGTTCTGGACAGGGAGGAGAGGAGTACAGCAGAAGAGGAAAGACAGTGGGAAATATCCAAAGATGGGAGACACACAGTTTAAAACAATCGTCTAATGATTAATTTTATTTTTTCCTTTTCTATGTTGGGCATATTCCTCCTCCCCACATGTTCTGTTTAATAAAAAAACTGCTATTTACCCAACAGTCTTTTGTTAGTGGAGCTTTGGGAAATGAACAGGCAGATAAGGATACAGACAAAAAAAAAAAACGTCACAGAGGCAAGGCAGTGAGTGGAGATTGGGCCTGGGAGTGAGAGATGTCTGGATCGTGCAAGCCTCTCACATCCCTACACCATCCCAAGAAACACCTGGGAATTGTGGAGGGGCCTGAATTTCCAGTGTCTACAGAGTAGGGAGTTGAGAAAACTTGTTAAGATTATCCTAGAAGGCTGGAGAATTCGGGCTTTTTAGGATTAAATCAGCTGCTCTTCTTTCATTTAGCTAAAATAACTTAAAACACAAATAACTATGAGAGATGATAACTAGCCACTGTGGTTCACTAAACAATGACACGTGATGAGTAAGTTTTAATGATGTAGGGGGAATGGATAAAAAAGTTTAGAATGTTTAATGTTTATAAAATTGTTTCACAACATTAGCTTAAGCAATTATCACAAAAACTCTGAGACTGCAGAACCCCTTTTTATTTTTAATGAGAAAAGTAGACTCAGATATGTTAAGGAACTTGTCCAAAGGACCACAGTGAGTATAGGCTTTCCATTACACTACAAAAAATCCAAACCATAGAGGGAAAGAGAGAAGACAAATTTGACCTAGTTCAAATTTTGCCCATACCCCTTCTGAACAGATAAATCACCTTAAAAATTGATTATATGCTTAGTATTATTGCAGCTACCATTTTAAGATATTAATGAGTGTGGTTTTGGTACTCCAGGATGTTTTTAAAATTTTTCCAAAAATTAATGTACATTCTAAAAGAAGTTACTGTAAAACAGAGACTGTCACTCACCACCCAGTTCTACAAGGATTAAGTCACTGGCTACTGCAGTCCCTGAATTCAGGATGAAGAACAGGATGAGGCACTCTGAGCTTTGGGAAAACAGGCCCTTAGATAGTTAGTTACACATATTCAGGAAAAATTTTTATGAACCCAGATTCTTGCATCTTCCCTTACTTAGTAATAAAATTATTAACTGAGATATCTGTTCCTCATGACTAGCACTAACTATCTACCAAGACATAAGTTGGATTTTATGTACTCCTTAGCCAAAATCACATATATACTGGCTTCCCCTGCATCTTTTCGGAAAAGTTCCTCAGAGCAACTTGAGAGGTTGTCTCCCGGGATATGGTCCTCAGTAAGACACTGAATAAAACTCAACTCATAGCTCTTACATTGTGCTTTTTTTTTTTTTTTTTCAGTCAACATTACCCTTGAGCTTGATTGTTTTTATCAATATTTTTATAAGGAACCACATTCCCTTCCATCTTGTTTCTCTCTTTTTCCCCATGATCTTTTATTAAAAGGAAAATTATTTTAATAAGTCCAGTTCCATAAAGAGGAAATCTTTAAGCCAAAATGAAATAAAAGCTAGTCTGGAAATATACCATCTTATTATCAAAGTACTGATGGAAGTATGGGGTCTAAACACAAGAATGGGGCAGGAATTTAATGCAGTTTAAAAGCAAATACTCTGCGGAAAGCCAGAATAAACTGAACTTAGCAAGTGAACCATTAAAGAAAAGTGACAACTACAGTTTATAAATTTTATGTTCATGATAGAAATATATTGGCTGATGCATTCAAAAGACTATGCATGAATGAGTGCCCAATATGTGGTTCTGCATCATGTCTTTAAATTTTGGTTTTCTTATGATGACCCACTGGAATCCCTATCTAGTATGAATTACATACATATCTGAGACAATTTGGGTACTAAATTTCTATTTCCCAAGTATGCAATTTTTCCCCCCATTGGTGGTGGTTGCTATTCATATGCTTGGTGTTGAAAAAGCCAACTTTTCCTTGCTTCCTGGTTTCTAGTCATAATAAAAATGAAAATCCATTGATTGAACACTGGTGATGGTAATCTTAGTGTTTTGCCTGTTCTGTCAGTCTTCCCATTAAATTGTATTTGAGATAATCTGATATCATTTTATGTTAAAATAATAGCTTTCTCTGCTTAAATGGTGTGAAAGATTCTTTGTACCTGTGCTTTATTAATATTTAGTGCTACTGAATACAAAGTACCATTCTGCTAAAAAAGTTATGCCAAAAATTATGTAACAATGGAGCCCAAAACCTGTACATACAATCACAGCAACATATTAGCAACAATGTAGAACAAACACAGACTGGAGTGAGCAACAACTACAGAACACATTGTGATTCTTCCATTAGATTTCACTACCTGAGAATATTCTTCTCTGACAATTTCATCTATAGTCATTTTATTTACCTGAATTCGAATACAAGTAATTTTTTAAAAGTTGATGTATAAAAATCTCAAAATGGCAATCCCATCAAACAAGACTGCTGGAGTATAAGCACCTAATTCTACCACTTACCAGTCATATCTCTAACTTTTTTATATCTCACTATCCCTACTGATAAATGAAAATAATGACAGTAAACCTCATAGGATTATTGTAAGGTATAAATGAGAAACTGAATGGTGAAAATAGGGCTTGGCGCATAGTCAACATTTGTTATTTATTGTTTCTGGGTTTTTGTTTAATAGCGTAATTATTCATGCTGAATGTATTATGTTTTTAGCTGTAAGTTTTAGGCCAAGTTAGAGTGGTCTAAACACACAGAAGTTTGTGTTCTCACTTAATAAGAAATCTGGAGATTAGGCAGTTTCCTCAGAGGCTCAGCAATGTCAGGGTGTTAGTCAATGTTTCTGGAATTCTTTTGGTTTCTGTACCCCCAACCCCTGTCCACAATCACATGGCTACACCATTACGTGAGAGTATTCAAAGCAGAAAGGAAGGCAACAGGCAGCAAAAGAAACGTTTTTCCCCAAGGAGATTCTCTTTATGTCTCATTTTCCCGAAATGGGGTGCATGCTCACTTGCAGGCCAATAAAAAATGAGATTCCTATGACTGATAGAGACTAATAAGAAATTATCCCCTGGGCCTGGTGCTGGGGGATTGCTACGCAAACAAAATTGTAGTTTTGTTTGCAAGGCAGAAGAGTGGAAAGGTATTAACAAGACAAAGGATAGGGTGACTGAGTTTCCTTCCAAGGCTCTTTTGTGATAAAGCTTGACTAACAACGGAGAGCTGAATTATTACCTGTCTGAAGTTCTTTGTTATTTCAAAAAATAGCAAAAGGAGGCCAGGACTTATTATTTGCTTTTTCTTCTAAACAACAGAGTAAAGAACAGGTCTATAAAATTGTATAAGGAAATTTACTGTGTGTTGATATGTCCTTTTCCTCAGTGGTGGTTTGTTCATTTTCCCTGAATGATCCAGGTTAATGTTTCCATTTCTAACTATATTCTACATGTTTATCCACAGTCTCTCAACAGTTTTTTGTTTATTATGTTTGTGTTCTAAAAAAATAGGTTGGTCAACAATTCCCACCTAGTATAAATTACGTACATATCTGAGACAAAAAAAATTTTTTTCTAACCATGTAAGATATCTTCCAACTCTCATTTTTGAAGCTCTGCATACAGCTGATCTCCAAGAGACTTACTCAGCAATGAATGTTAAATGGATGAAAATGTAGGTAAAAATTGTATGTAAAACAAAAGAATGAAAAACTGTACCAATTTGGAAATAATGCAAGTAGTCAATTTGAGGACTTAGTTCTTTAAAAAATGCAAAGAATTTGATTATCTTTCATTGTGAATAATAGCCAAAAATAAAAATTTCTATTCACAGAGTAAAAATTGTTAGATTCACCCTTAGGTTTTGTATTTATTTTCCATTAGGCAGGAGTTCTACATCAGTATTCTTTATTTTACCCACTGCTGCTTTTGGCATAATGCACCCCTAGTTTGTTGTGGATGTCCCTTTACACCAACTGTTTCTAAGGTATCAGAGCAGCTGTCAGTGATACAAAAGTTCATGAGAACATCATATGATCATTAGTTCATTTTATCCCCACCTGGCTGTTCCAACCCCATGTAGCTAATACTATATTACAATATGTTACTATATGAACCTGGTCCAAAGACAAAAGAATACTGTGATAAAGAATTGAAAAATATTAGAGATTTGTCAATACCGAAACAGAATCAAGTTCCTTTAGGAGGGAATGATTTTCTGGTAAATTAAGATGCATGATTTATTCCCATAAAAGGTTTCACAAACGATTTCTACAACATAAGGATTTTTCAGCACTTTTGAGGAGGTTTTAAGATCAGCAGTTTCTGTTCAAAGAATATACTGACCCAATTCTTCAACAGAATGGGTAACCTATAAGAAGAAGGTATATAATTCACTCACATGAGAACATGTCGATAAGAAAATATGTGGACTAGACATCTACGCATTGGTTTCTTATGCTCTGCTAAAAATTAAACCAAAACCTATGGATAAATAACCTTCAATCCAAGTCTTCATTTCTGATGAGAGAATAGAAAAAAAGCGTCATGGCCATCAGCCCTGAGAGGTGTGGTGACTGTATTCAAAGACTGTGATCTTCGGTCTCCTAGCTTTAATTGGCCTCCTGGGGTATGTAAAATGCTGTGTGTGTGTCACACTCCTAGAGATCTTGGCACAAACTATTTACAGCTGTTTGGAGCCTTAACATACAATACAAAGGGCCTGCTGGGTCTGGCATTTGCTGACACAGCCTTGGAATCAATGGAAAAGTCTGGCTTCTCTTTTGAGGTCCTCATAGTGAAGGATTTGCAGACTGTAAAGTATACAAGAAGCTAAGAATCATCCTTAGCACAGCCAAAGCTCTTCTCTGCAGGGCTCCAGGGAGTCTGGTTAGTACACTTTTTCTGCAGAGCCCTGGAACATTCTCACCTTCTTCACATGAATAACGTCTTCCAAAATAAAAGACTTTACAATATTTTGCCTACATTTGCCACACAAATAGATTACGATATAAGACTGCACAGCAGAGGTGGCGGCAGACTAGAAACCTGTGGGCTGAATCCAATGCACAGGCATTTTTTTCCCCTTGGTTTGGATCCTCATAGTGTTTCATTTTACTTTGTTTAGTTAATTTGAATTAGTTGCCAACTTTTAAAAATCAGGATGTTTAAAAAATTTCTTTTCAGATTATTGATTTCTCTGGAAAAGTCAGATATGGCAACACAAGGTCTAAGTTCCCATTTGGCAACAGATAAATGGGACTGGGTAGCAGCCACCCTCTTTGGAGGGGATATGGGTCTTAAATGCCAGAGCCCCTCTGAAAGGCCTCTTGCATTCACATTCCCTGACTGGCACTACTAGGCACTAGAATTAGCAACCACTCTAAAAAGAACATGCCTTTAAAACACAGATTACAAACAATAAAGAACAATTAGGAATAATATGTCAACAAAGTGAGAATTATGTTTTATTTGGCAGACTTTCTGAGGACTTCAAGCCCGGGAGACAGCTTCTCAGATATAGCTCTGAGGGACTGCTCCAAGGAGGTAAAGGAGGAGCCAGGATATACAGGGGTTTTTGCAACAAAGACCAGGTAGTTGGAACATCAAAAAATTACCGTTAATTAAAGGAAACCAGATATCTTAAGTTAATAAATTTAGCACTTTTCCATGTATGGGAAGATGCAAGAGTCTCGGCTCATTGACATCATTCCTTTGATGTGCACCTTAGCTACCTAGGGCAAGTACCTTGTTCTTTCCCATCCTGAGTCCCCTCAGGGTGCACCATTTTGGGTGGCTGCAGTGGCTGAGGGCTTGGTAGTGGACAGCCTGTTTGTTTCCCACATGAATTCCCTCAGGGCTCACCACTGGGGCGGCTGTAGGGCTTGATGGCTGCAACATCCTTTGTTTACTGATACGGCAGGCAACATTTTTCACTCACAAATATTACACAGAACATAACCACCTCTTAGCTTGCTTAAGCAACATTTTCCTATTTTGCTTAAGATATTTTTTTAAAAGAAGTAAAACATAACATATAAGTTCAAGCTCCCTGTTTATCCTTCCAAATTTCAACCCTCTTTCTCCAGCTATATATTTAAAACCACTATTTGAGGATGCTCAAGTCCTTTATATAAAATGTCTTAGTATTTGCATATAACCTGCCTACACGCTCCCACATACTTTAAATCATGTCTAGATTACTTGCAATATCTGATACAATGTAAGTACTATATAAATAGTTGTAAATACAATGTAAATGCTACATAAATGGCTGCTAGCACACCGCAAATTCAAGTTTTGCTTTTTTGGAACTTTCTGAAAAATTTTTCCCCAAATATATTCAAACTGCTGTGGATACAAAGGGCTGACAGTATACCTGTTTATCCATTTTTCTATTGCTAAAATTTATGTCATTTGCAATTTTTCACTATTTCAGACAATTTTGCTGTGAACATTCCTGTGCACACTTTCCTTTGCACATGTACAAGAGTTTCTTTACGACATACCTAACAAGGAATTGCTGAGCCTTGAGGTGTACATATCCTCAATTTTCTCAGATATCACCAAATTTCTCTCCAATATTATTTTATATAATTTACCCTATCAGCAGTCTATGAGAGTTCCTGATACTCCTCTTCCACACTAATACTTGTCCCTTTTATTTTTTTGCCAATTTAATGGAAGTAAATGGTATTTTGTTATTGTTTTAATTTGTATTTTCTTGATGACTAGTGAGACTGAGCATCTTTTCATAAATTTATTGGCCTTTCAATCTATCTGAGATTTACTTGGCTCTCTCTGTTCATTTTTAATTTTTTTTTCTTTTTTTGCTCATTGATTTGGAGGAATTCCTCACACATTTTGGATACCAAATCTTTTGTTGATTATATGCATTGAAAATATCTTATTACAGGCTTTAGCTCATCTTTCACTTTTGATGCCTTTTATTTGTATAGCAAATTTCCATTATAATGTAAAAACTGTCAATTCATTCTCTAGATCTGTGCTTTTGGGGTCTTGCATAAGAAATCTTTATCTAAGCCTGAGTCGTGAAATACTCTTAAGTATTTTCTTCTAAAAGTTTTGCTTTTCATATTTAGGTCTTTAATCAACTTAGAATTTATCTTTGAACATAAGAATCTAATCTTATTTTATTTTTCCAAGTGAATATCCATTTGTCCCAGCACAATTTACTGAATAATCCACACTTTCTCCAAGTTTTCTCCACGGATGAATATATAGAATTTTGGGGCTATCAGTTCTGTTCCATTGGTCTATTTGTCTGTTTCTGTGACAGTATCACACTGTCCTAATTACTGTACTTTTAAGATAAGTTTTAATACTTTGTAGAAAAAGTCTCTCCTTTCCTTTCTCCTACCACTCCTCCTTTAAAATTATCTTGATCATTCTTTAGTTTTGCTTTTCTACATAAATTACCTTTTCAATTTTCTAAAACAAACAAACAAAACCCTGTTTGCATCTTGATAAGAATTGCAATGAATATTCAAGATGTATTTGGGGAGAATGGAAATGTTTACAAAAGAGGGTCTTATTCATGAACATGGTATATTCTCCATTTATATAAGAAATTGTCAATAAAGTTTTACAATTTTCTCCATAAAATTTTGCACATCTTTAAAACTTTAATGCCTAGATTCCTTATAAAATTTAATCTATTTTAAATATACATTTAAAAAATTACTATGACTTCTTCTTTTTATAAATTTATTTATTTATTTTTGGCTGCATTGGGTCTTCATTGCTGTGCATGGGCTTTCTCTAGTTGTGGCGAGCAGGGGCTACTCTTGGTTGCAGGCTTCTCATTGCGGTGGCTTCTCTTGTGGAGCACGGGCTCTAGATGCGTGGGCTTCAGTAGTTGTGGCATGAGGGCTCTAGAGCACAGGCTCAGTAGTTGTGGCTCACAGGCTTAGTTGCTCCACAGCATGTGGGATCTTCCCGGACCAGGGCTCAAACCTATGTCCCCTGCACTGGCAGGTGGATTCTTAACCGCTGTGTCACCAGGGAAGCCCTCTATAACTTATTTCTACTCTTTTCTGGGGGGTAGACAAAAGGATTCTCAACCAATTTTGGGGAATTGATCTTGAATCTAGCAACCTTCCTGATTTTTATTATCAGTCATTATAGTTTGTTTATAGAGTCCTTGGATTTCCTATTAAGATAATCAAATCATCTTTGTATGATAAGAAGCTTATTTCTCCTTTTTCTAGTCTCAAACTTTTGGTTCTATTGAACTACAGAACTAGTTCTATAGAACTAGCATTAGTAGGTATTCTTACCTTTTTAACATACATGCAATTTTGAAATTTTACTTGAGCTAAGACTTATTAAGATGAAGGAATAAACTTTTCTGATATTTTTCAACCTCTCTCAATTATTTCAGTTTAACTAATTAATTACCTTAAGAGACATTTGCTACTCAGACGACTACAATAGCATCCTAACAAATCTTCTTACTTCAGCTCTTGTCCCCACATAAGTGACTTTTTAAAAATGCAAGTAAGATCACAACACTCCCCTGTCTAAAATTCTTCAATGACATTCCACTGTATTATACAGTAAAATATGAACTTCTTCTAATGCTTAATCTCCAGTCTCAGTTCTTATCCCTGGGTCTTACCAAGGCTGGAGATTTTACCTCTATTGAGAACCTTCCCTGACCACTCAATTTAAAATAGTCCCTCCACTCTGCCCTCCTACTACAGTTTCTCTTTAAAACACATCCTGTTTATTTTCTATTCTAGCACATTTCACATTCTGAAATTATTTTGTTTATTTGCTTAGTTGTTTATTGTCTTCAACTAGAGTATAAGTTTCATGAAGGCACAGCACTTCTCTGTGTGGTTCATGCTAGTATCTCCAGCACTTAGACTAATACTTGGTACATAGTTGGTGTTATTAAATACTTTTTGAACGAATAAATGAAAAATAGTTATTCTTCCTTCTGCCCCATAATTATTCCACATATTAGCTCTGTATTGTCTGACTCTGCCTTGATTCCAAGGAAGAAAATTATCAGATGTTGGAAAATTTATCAAGAATAAGAATAAAGTTCAAACTTTTATAGACAGCTATTTTAAAAGGTGTATCATTCTTTCCTAAATTTAGGAAGCTAAGCAAATGCATTTCTACTGGATGGACAGACCTTCCAGGTGAGTTGGCCCTCAGGTTCTAGTCTAACCTAGGTTCTCTAGGGTAACATGACTTCTTGGCAATAGAACTATGCCTCTCACAGTGGTTCTACCACTGTCCCATAAGTCTAGGTCCTTTCTTGACTATGAATAATTGTGGGATATGGGGCCCTAGTATCTTACTTTCAGGACATGAAAGTTGTTTCATGTTTTATTGCCTCTTCCCTTTCAATGTCTTCCCTCAAGAAATTCCTCTACCTTCTATAGGCTTTCTCCCACAAATATTCAAGTTTATTTCACTTCTAGAAAATAATGGTTCTCAAAAAGATAGTAGTTTAGAATCCCAGCCCTTTACAACCTAAAACTTGTATACCACTTTCAGACCCCAGAAAGTCTAGACCCTAAAAACACGGTGACATTCACTCCCTCTCTGGAGACTTCATATCCTGCTCCAAATGCATCCTTATTTCCACCGGGCAAGAGTTGGAGCAAATTATGCTATGACCTCAAATACGTAAGCTAGCATGGGAGAAGAAGAAGTAAGGATTGGGGTGGAGGCTGAAACCAGAGAAACTAACTCAACAGAGAGGTCTGAAGGCAGGTCTAAACAACATATTAAGTCCACTGTGGTCCAGGAAGCCATTTTGTCCTATGTTACAACTCTAGAAATGGGGAGGGGGCAGCTTCAGGAGACAATCAACACTTGAAGTCAGTCAAATGTTTCCATTATGTCTATTCATGTAGAGGTCATTAATTAAGGTTGTCAAGAGAACAGGTAATAGGAAATTTCTCAACAGGAAAAGCTGAGAAGCTATCATATACCATGCACATCCAACCAGTTCAACAAGTGAGCCTCAACTCCTTCCTCTGTCATGTGCCCTTCATTTGGGCAGTAAACTCAGCCTTATTATTTCAGTTTTTAAGACATCCAGAAGCAGGTGGTTCCAAAGTTATAAATTTAGCAGCTCAAAGCAATTGTCAAGGGCCTGGGATTTTTTCTTCTTTCCCCTCTGCTGCCATCCTTTATATGTTGATCTTGTCAGGTTTTTTAAAAAAATTTTTTTTTTAATCATGGCTGCAAGATGGCTGTAAGCATCACATTCTCACCAATACATATCAAGCAGCAGAAGAGAGGTGAACACCTGCTTCTGTCCATGTTAAAGTTGAGAAAAAATTTCCCAGAAGGCTCCCAGCAAACATCCCATTACATCTTATTGGCCAGTGTTTCATGCTTAAAAAGATCACTGATGAGAGAAATGAAATAATTATGACTGGTTTACACCAGTCAACATTCACTCTCTGGGGTTGCAGGGGGCCCGTTGGTTTTTAAGCTTTCAAATACCTGAACAAAATCAGAATTCTATTAACAAGGAATAGAAGCAAGAATAGCTGTTGAATAGACAGTTTTAGCAGACACTGTTCGTGTCCCAACCATACCACATAGATCTACTCTGAAGGACTCTCACACACTTGTTTCACTCCACTTGAAAGTGCTTTTTGCCTATGAGAGCTTGCTCTGCCAACAGGAATCCTCAACTAATGAAGACAGAAGGTGATGGGTAAATACCCCAGCCTCCCTCGATTAACGGAGAATATTCCACACGATCTCCCAAAGACTCACCAGTGGAATGGTGCCCCACTTGTCCACAGTGGTAATACACTCATTCATGTACCTCATTGACTTTCCTCCTTTCAGTGTCTCACTTCTTCACAGGGGTCACACCCAAATCACTGTCTTTGTTCTGCTTTTGTAAGAACTCAACCAGGTCAGCAGTCAACAATGTCTCCTGTCAGCTCAGGAGCTGCTCTTCTGTGATGTCTTACCTGGTCTCCAATAAAAAGTTACTTATTCCTTTGTATGACCACTATATTGTATAACCCCCTACTATAGCACACTTTAAGTGTGTTTATTTCCTTCTACACTGTCCTAGTCATTGCTACATTCGTATTGTTGAGCATAGGTGCCCGGCACATAGTACATACTGACTAAGTGTTGAATACATTGACAGAGTCCACTATGTGGTTTCTTACCTGGGGACTCCTCTCAAAAACCAAAATATCACAATCCTTTGTGCACCCCAGTCATGCCCCTTCCTTCTCCCTTTGGTTTTCATCACTTCTATTAATCTCTGATTCAGCTGCTGCCTCTGAGGTTTAATCTCTGAATTTCTCTAGGCTAGCAAGGTATTCATATGGGATAAATATGCTCTCTATAAGTGAATGTCCCTCAAGACATTTATTTTCTTTACCCATATTTCAGCATTCCCAATCTCCAAGACAGATCTTTTAACCTAAACATTGCCTCACAGCTGGCAGATCCTGTCCAGACCCACTGAACTCCAGCTCACTATGAAAGCCAATAATTCGCTGGCCTAAAATATGGGCAGCAGGGCAGAGGGCTGCCCTTCTGCTGCTGCAAGGAAATTTTATTTGAGAAACTCTAATTCTTAGTGACATATTTAGTATATTCCCATTTTTTTCCTTAACTTTACTGCCTCATCAGTAAAACTGAAACTGCCTTCAAAAATTGAAAGAGAGTAGCTAGGAAATGAAAGTCATATGGATAGTGTAGTGGTTGCTATGTATTTGTCTTCTCCTTCCTCTTTAGTAATTCAAGTCTTATGAGAAAAAAATAAACAAAATAATAGTTACTGTTGTCAATAAAATAGATGCTAATTTCTGATGGAGAGTGACAGTTAAAAGGAGAAAAAATAGAAAACTTGGATCTTTGGGCAAAATTTGAGAAAGAGAGGAAGAATGAGATTTTCAGGCCAATGTGAAGCTAGAGCAATGCCAACGTAACTACTGACATCACTGGATTAGAATCAGTGTATTAACAGCTGTCATGGTGAAGTTGGCTTCTCAAACTGATATCCAGTTGGCATTTAGTTGGCTGCAGTAAACAGGAGCAATGAAAGTGGGGAGAAAGTGTGGGGCTGCATCAAGGGTCAGATAGAATAATCTGCAAGATGAGTGTGGCTCAAATATTACCCTTATGTCTTGCAAATGCTGGACATAGTGCAAGAAGAAACATGTTGCAATCAAGATTTCAATTCCGTTAACAGAGACAGACTTATTGTGGAACTAAATAAAGCTTAAGTTTTAGGCTCCTTTCACCTATACAAGTCCCTCCTAAGGACCAGTACTTAATTTACATTCATTTTTTTTTTCAAAAGGTCTCCCCAAATTATATGAGCTCCGAGCTCTAAAACACCTACATCTCTCCCTGCCAGTTAAATTTAATTTTTAAGGGGCTCCCAAAAGATATCAACCAACATTGTAATTAAATACCAGTTTAAAAGAGAGTGTGAAGGACTGAAATTCGGACAAACAAACAAATAAACAGATAAATGAACCATATAATTAAACAGGCACTTATAAACCCTGATCAAGAGGTTTAAGATGCTGTCTCTTTAAATGTATTGTATGTAATTGAGAAATCAAGACATAGGCACATAAAAATAACTATTGCAATTAAAACTGAAAATGGGGGCTTCCCTGGTGGCGCAGTGGTTGAGAGTCCTACTGCCGATGCAGGGGACACAGGTTCATGCCCCGGTCTGGGAAGATCCCACATGCCGGGGGGCGGCTGGGCCCGTGAGCCATGGCCCATGAGCCATGGCCGCTGAGCCTGCGCGTCCGGAGCCTGTGCTCTGCAACGGGAGAGGCCACAACAGTGAGAGGCCTGCGTAATGCAAAAAAAAAAACAAAAAAATCCCCAAAAAACCAAAAAAAAAAAAACCTGAAAATGGGAATTATTCATTTAACTAATGTTTATTAATTATGAACTCTGTGCCAGGCACTGCACTAGATACTGGGTAGCCAATATTTATTAAAACAGACATGATCAGCCTTCATGGAGCCTACAGTCCAGTAGGAAAGAAACATTTAAGAAGCAAATAAATGAATAAATGAATGAAAGAAATTTTTTAAAATCGTGAAAATTTCTGTAAAAAAAAACCTATCAGGTTGCTGAAACAGAAATTAAAGAAGAAACCTCTTTTAGATTGGGTAGTCAGTGAAGGTCTCTTTGAGAAAGTGACACATCTAAAAGAGAGAATTATCAGCCAGGAAAGGAGATGAAAGGAAATACGTTCTGCGCAGACATGTAAAGACCTGAGGTAGGAAATAGCTTGGCCTTAGTAAGTAACAGAAGGGAAGCTATTGTGGGTAAATACAGTACGGGGCCAGAGACGAGATGAGGAAAAAGATCCTTGGTATATTCTGCTTGCAGATGGAGACTTTTGAGTATTTGCTGTATTACATTTCCTTTGTAACTTGGGAAGTGATGGGATTGGAAAACTGACCTTGGTTCTTAGACCACAGTAGTACAAGTAGCACAAGATCCAACCATTGCATTCCAAGAGATCGTTTATAAAAGTTAGTATAAAAGAAGAAAAATTAAGTATGTATTGTTATATAAAGTTCTTATATTCTGTTCTCTCTCTCTAAATAAAAGTATGTATCTTTGCTGGCTTGTGTATTTATTAAGTTAGAAAATGGTGAAAACCTACCTCTTAGTGTCCCACATAAGAAATATTGTAATTGTATACCAATGCTATCATTCATCTGGGTTATAAAAGAATGAGTAAGGCTGTACTCCGCCCCATCTTTGGGAGAAGTTACCCCACTGACCTTAACCTTAACAGATGAAACTTATTTTATCTTCCCGTCGATAGAGGTGGAGTGGGACAGGAAGAGCAATTGCAACTGTCCAGACTTCTGAAATAAAGAAAGAAAGCTTACCAGCTGAGGTCTGATGAACTGTATGGGTAAAATCTCATCACTCAGTATTAAGTTGGATAAAAACAATAAATGGACTTTTGGTAAAAATATTTTCACTGACTTCTTTCTCTCGGAGTTTTAAATCCCCATTTCACTTCTTAATGAAAGAACCAATCAATTAGGACTTGACAAAGAGTATGTGGACAGGGGCCTGAATATACCTGGACTTGAAGCCAATGACTTGGAGACTGAATTTTGATTTAATACAGTGGAAATCCATCAAAAAGTGTTAGCTTGTAAAATAATTTGGCCCAGTTCATGTTTTAAGAAGCTATATGCTTTAAGAAGTAGCACAGATAATAAATTCCATATTTATTAGAATTAATTAGAGATTAGTGTGTACTGATCATAGAGAGGGGGACTTCTGAGTGGAGATAAAATGAGGACTTTAAATGGTGGGTAAAATTAGATAAGCAGGGGAGAGAATAAGAAAAGGGCATTCATGGTAAGTGCAATGAAATGAGCAAAGGCTTTGAGGGGGCTGGAGTGGGAGAAGATAGGGAGTATGCCCACCTGACTGAGGTATATTAAGTTCTGATCAAACTGTAATGGACTCTGCACATCAGACGAGAAACATTTAGGTAATAGGAGACTCTAAAAATGTCATATGCATGATGTAATGGAAATAAATCTTCAGAAACACGAATTTGGTGGAAATGTGAAGAGAGGATCCATTTTAAAGTAGAGAAAGAAGTAAAAAAAAAAGTAATATGAAAAATCTGAGCAACAAAATACAGTATGAAGTAGAATATACATTTCCTATTTTAGTTCCAGTTAAAACTTAGATAAACCTGGCAATGGTTGTGTTATTCTCTGATTATCAGGCCAGGGAGAAATAGAGAGCAAGACCAGGATAAATGCAGCTGGAACTAGGGTTAGCTGTAGGAGGAGACCCAAGGGAAGGTGACAAGAATCAAACTCACACTGAACATGGCAACTTGAGCTTGGATATGATTCAGTGGTATTCAGTGAGCCTAATATGGAAGGTGGGGTATGATGGCTGATGTCATGTATGTTCTGATATAATCATTAGTCAGCAGTGTTAGAGTCAGATATGTGGTCCTAAGTGGGTGGGAATGAAGGGGAGGCACCAGAAAGAAGGAACACTGGCAGGCTGGGTCATTAATTAAAATCCATGATGGAAGTTAAGGAATTTAACACACTCGGTCATAATACAAGTACCCAAGCTTGCATTTTGGGTATTCTGACTGCAAGTAGGTAAAATGCTAATTAAATATCCCAACCATTGGGGAAAGGGGACACATAACACACTGCAAGCCTTGGTTCCAATGGTCTCTGGGCCTGGGAAAATCTGAGACTGCTTTTTTTTTTTTTTTTTTTAAAGATTTTTTTGATGTGGACCATTTTTAAAGTCTTTATTGAGTTTGTTAAAATATTGCTTCTGTTTTTTATGTTTTGGTTTTTTGGCCCTGAGGCATGTGGGATGTTAACTCGCGGACTAGGGAGACCAGGGATCGAGCCTGCATCCCCTGCTTTGGAAAATGAAGTCTTAACCACTGGACCGCCAGGGAAGTCCCCTGAGACTGCTTAATGTAGGGAGGTGGTGTCTTCTCATGCAAAAGAGCCCAGGGACCTAGACTCACAGCCTGGGTTCTCTCTGCCACTTACTAGCTGGAGGACAAGTTATAAACCTCTCTGAACCTCACTTTCTTTTTCTAAAATATGTGGATACAAATATACCTAAATAGCATGGTTGCTAGGACAATGTAAAAGTGCTTGATATAGAAAATGATTTGTTAAATGGCAGCTTTAAAACAAAAAGTAATGATTAAAAAAAAGTAATGATGTCATTAGCAAAAATAGTCTGGAACTTATATAAATTGTTACCCTGAAGGACTTTTATACAACCTTAAATACCTATTCATTTCCCAAGTACTCTGAGATAAAGAGGTCATAAGGATAAATGAGTAGCGTGCCTCTGCCTACTGGGCCACAAATGGGGATATACTGATGGTAAATAACAAGGAACATCAAACATAATGGTTCAGAATGTAGAGTGATTCCTTGGTGAGCCTGATCTTTATATTCACCTCTGGAACACTGCTATCTCATGGCATTTTGGAAAAGCCTGCTCAGAGTTCAAGGAAAAACTCTTATAAGCATCAGCTCCTTATGAAGACATTTGAAAAATGACAGAGCATCGGGTCACTTGGCTGTTGGTTCAGAGCAAAACTGTTCCACGTTACTGAATCTGCACACGGAAAAACTCAGTATGCTTACAGGAGAAGAGGACTTTAAAAGACTGACATGCTACTTTTGGGTATCATGAAAGTAAACTTATGTATAAAAGCAAAGTTATTACAGAAAAGAAATGCTGGGTATTTAGAAAATGATTTAGTACACCTACTGAAAGCTCCTAAAAAATAAAGTAGAATTATACAGAGGGAATGTGATCCCACAGGAAAGAGAAGAGATTGTTTAAGAGAGAACTCCCTCCATGTGTTCATCTAGAACCTGTACTCCCACTATCATAGCACTTACCATCCTGGAATGTAATTGACCATCTGTCTGTTTCCCTCATGAATTCACAAGCTCCAAAAGGAAGTCAGTCTAACTTGTTTACAGTTCTGGTTACAATCCCCAGGGTCTAGTGCAGTGTTTGGCACACAGTAGATGCTCAACAAATACTTGATATTAAGTAAATAATTAAGCTAGTACCATAGAAAACACTGTACCTCCATATGGAAGATGATAGGTAAATACAAGGAATTTTGTACGTGAAAAAAAAGAAGAGAGGCAGTGCAGCACAGAGGCAGGCACATTTTAAAAAAATGTCCCAATGCTTCATGTCTAAAAATTGGGAAACCAACTTCTCCATCTGACCCTGATGAAAAAGAGAAGAGATAAAGAAATTCTAAGTTGTAGGTGAGTATATATATTAAACTTTAAATTGTGGCCATAGTGGCTAGAAATCAGATTCAAGGTCAATTTACAGTGAAAATAGTTGTCATTTTATTTAGTTTATGACTTAAAAAGGTAAATACCATTGGTTGTTTTATATTTAGGATCCAGTTTTGGAAAATTTTACACGAAAAGGAGAAAGAATCTTCCAGGAAAAAATTAAAATGTAATCAGGAACAGTAAAAACAATACAGTTGTTAATTCAGCCCTGAAGAAGACAAGACTCCAGGTCCAAAAGCCTCACAGACTAACTTCGACAAATGTGACCCACGGGAGATGTAGGATGACCTGGAGGTGTTGGAATTGGATGTACATATCTATTGCTCTATGTTACAGCTAGATGACTTAGGAAACCCCAAAGCTAATGAATATTACAAACAACCAGAAACTCCCTTGACAGCCATGTATACATGTGTAAAATAACAAAGAATCTGAATGCAAGTGTTTGTACTTCATCACTCAGTCTGAAATTCTATCCAATTCATTCAAGCCCAGAGAAATGTGCAGCTTTAGCAAAAATCACTCCCTTCCTTGAAACAAAATATTAATGTTACCACTGATGCACCCACTTTTCTAGGCATTCTTCATTTCAGATGTTCTTAATAGAACTCTGACACTGCATCCAATCAATCCATATTAAAGGGCCAGCAATAGGATTTGACATTTCTTCTGGAAAATTATGTGTGCTAATATAAAATCTGGGCATTTGCCACAAAGTTATTTTGTGTTAAGTGAAAACTGCTGCTTAAGAAAACAAAAAAATTTTGCCTGAAGAAAATTTGGATCTTTTTATCCAGCTTAATTTGATATTGAAATTCAAAAAATGAGGCAGGATAAATATATTGCTTTTTCTATGCTGACATTAAGGCATCAAATGAAACTACTTTTGCTGTTTGTGTCCTTGTGTTTTCTGTGTACAATTTATCTCATATTAAGATTAACTTTAGGGATTTCCCTGGTGGTGCAGTGGTTAAGAATCTGCCTGCCAATGCAGGGGACACAGGTTCGATCCCTGGTCTGGTAAGATCCCACATGCTGCAGAGAAACTAAGCCCGTGCGCCACAATTACTGAATCTGCACTCTAGAGCCCACGAGCCACAACTACTGAGCCTGCATGCCACAACTATTGAAGCCTGTGCACCTAGAGCCCGTGCTCCACAGCAAGAGAAGCAACCACAATGAGAAGCCTGTGCACCACAATGAAGAGTAGCCCCCGCTTGCTGAAACTAGAGACAGCCCACGCACAGCAGCAAAGACCCAACGCAACCAAAAATAAGTAAATAAATTAATTAATTTTAAAAAATAGATAAGGAACAAGCATATCTAAAAATAAAAAGATTAACTTTAAAACAATAAACTTTTTGAAAGTAATAAAATTTAGCTTGAGGGAAAAACTGTCAGTTAAACTTTGGCTGGACTGGGCTAATTGGACAACCAGACATATTACACAGTCTCTTTCTAGAAAGACTATAGTTGTATTGTGGATAGTTTATATCTTCTCCTAAAATATTATTATATAATAGCAAGAATAATTGAACTCATTAACTTCAGTCTGATATAATGGATGTCTTTAATGTTAGAATCATCATGTTCAAGATTTGGACATTTAAAAAGGCATTGAATACTTACTGTAGCCCTACTTCTTTAATAATTATATTCCATAATATATACTGATTTGTATTGGCCAAAATCTGATTGCTAATATCATTAATTCAATCCAATCCATGTTTGTTCAGTTTTTTTACAAGACAAATTCAAAAATCTCATATTGGCAAAGTCACATTTAATAATAATAGACTAGATAAGCATGAAAGTTCAAAAGTTATAGGCATCAACACTCCATGCTCTACGACAATTAGCTGGCCGGAGAGATTCTAAGTTTTGCTTGGACCTCCCTAGCCTCTCCTTTTCTACCCAAGCCCTTGAGTTTAGATAGCTTCAGAAATTGGTCAGGGATCATCTTCTTTTCTTTGTCTAGGCTCTCCCCCTAGGTAATCTTACCCCCATACAGGGCTCTACAAAACTTCTACAGCACAGACCACTCACCCAATCTACAACTGCCTTTCACAACTTCACTTGGATGTTACATGTCCATTTTAGAATCTATTCTCAACAGAGTCATATTTCAAAAATATGAACGAGATCATACTTATTTTCTGGTTAAATTTCTTCAGTGACTTCCATTTCTCTTAGAATAAAATTCAAATTCTTTACCAAGGTCTAAAAGGCCCTGCCTGATGATTTCTTTCTAATTCTTCATGTCCTCTCTCATAGCTGTTCTGGTTTTCTTTCTTTTCCTTGCAGGAACTAAATCTTTACTCTTTTCAGGCCTTTACACTAGCTCCTGGACTGCTCTGCTTTTCCTGCAGCTGTTCCCCTGTGCTGCTTATCCTCAAGTCAAGGACCAAAGACCACCCTCTCAGAGGCTTTCTTTGACCACCTCCCTAAAGTGTCTTTTCCCATTTGCTCTCCTCCTCACCCAGCTATTTTTCATCTTAGTACTAATGACAATCTGAAACTATCTTCATTTTGAAATGTTTTGACTTCTATAAATGCACTTTTGTTTTCCCACCCTTCCTAGTTGTGTCCTACTCCCTCTTCAGCTAGCGGCCTCCACTGTCTCAGGAAGGATTAGGGTTGCTACAGCATGAATGCGAGGAAAAGACAGAATCAGCGTTCTGCCTATTTCAGTGACAGCAGTTAGGAAACACGAAGCCTTTTGATTTTATAAGAGCTTTTTAAAAAGAAAAGGGTTTTTCAAAAATACAACCTACTGAATGGGAGAAAATATTTGCAAATGATATGATTGATAAAGGATTAATATCCAACATATATAATAGCTCATGCAACTCAACATCAAAAAAATAAACCACCTGATTAAAAAATGAGCAGAAGAACTGAATAGACATTTTTTCCAAAGAGGAAATGCAGATGGCCAA
This sequence comes from Delphinus delphis, assembly GCF_949987515.2. Lineage (NCBI taxonomy): Eukaryota > Metazoa > Chordata > Mammalia > Artiodactyla > Delphinidae > Delphinus > Delphinus delphis. The sequence goes on from NC_082699.1 coordinate 51,664,358, forward strand.
CACATGAAAAGATGCTCAACATCGCTAACCATCAGGAAAATGTGAATCAAAACCACAATTAGATATAACCTCACAACTGTCAGAAAGGCTATCATCAAAAAGAACACAAATAACAAATGTTGGCCAGGATGTGGAGAAAAGGGAACTTTCCTACACTGTTGGTGGGAATGTAAATTGGTACAGCCACTGTAGAAAACAGTATGAAGTTTTCTCAAAAAACTAAAAACAGAACTACCATATGACCTGGCAATTCCACTCCTGGGTATATATCTGAAAAAACAAAGAACACAAATTCAAAAATATACATGCACCCCAGTGTTAATAGCAGCATTACTTCATAGCCAAGATATGGAAGCAACCTAAGTGTCCATCAAAAGATGAATGGATAAAGATGTGGTGTACACACACACACACACACACACACACACACACACACACAATGGAATACTACTCAGCCATAAAAAAGAACGAAAATTTGCCATTTGCAGCAACATGGATGGAGTTGGAAGGCATTATGCTAAGTGAAATGAGTCAGACAGAGGAAAACAAATACTGTATGATATCACTTATATGTGGAATCTAAAAAAATACAACAAACTAGCGAACATAACAAAAAGGAAGCAGACTCACAGATACAGAGAACAAATTAGTGGTTACCAGCGTGGGGGAGGGGCAACATAGTGGGAGAGTGGGAGGTACAAACTATTGGGTGTAAGATAGGCTCAAGGATATATTGTACAACATGGGGATGTAGCCAATATTTTGTAATAACTGTAAATGGAAAGTAACCTTTAAAATTGTATAAAAATTTAAAAGTTAAAAAAATAGTAATAATAAAAAAAGAAAAGTGTTTTTGAGGAGGAAAATTTCTTTTCCTAAAGTTCTGAAGGAGTTTCAGTTTATCCATACATGATAGTTTTAAAAGAAAGTAGATTGAAAAGTATTGGTTGTTGTAGAAAATGAAGCATTGTGGAAAGTATAAATGAGGATTAAGTGGGGTAGAGGTGAGGAGCTTTAATTAATTCGACCATTCTCACAGACTGAAGGCCACTCCCCCAGCCTCTAATAGAGACTCAGAGACTTTCTGGGATTGACTTTTAGCTTTCCTGTCTACTAGCTGAGAGTCTTTGAGCCAGATGCCCTAGTTATCTTTTCCATAAAATTAAGATAATAATATTTCTTACCTCATAGACTCTTGAGGATTAAAGTAGTAGTTAATACATATAGAGCAATTAGAACTAGTTTTCATTAACATCTATATAACAACCTCTCATTCATTGTTTAAAATTGTTTAGGCCTCATCTTCTCTCTGAAGACTTTAAGGTTATCCCCTTTCTAACCCCTCCTCCCCTAATAACGTACTCAAAGTATTTGCACCTCTGTTCTTTGTAACTACTTGAATTACTCAGTCTCATGAAGAAATTTACTGCCTATCCAAAATTGGTTAACTAGATAAAGATAGGTTAAATTTTTCTCAATTACTTCCAATTCCTTTTAAAGGAACAAAGGTTTCTGTAGTGGTAATTTCTTAGAAATATATTTAAATAAAATTGTGGATTTGTAGAATTTTAAATTACAGGTAGTTTATTTTCCCAAAGGAACTTTATCAGGCACACTGTTAACTTAAGTTTTAAAAAAAGAGCTCAGAGGAGAATTTATATGCTATTCTCAAGCATTAAACTTTTATAAACTAAAAATTTCTCTAAGTGATTTATTACTGGGAGGGGCAGTATACCCTTCTTACATTCTGAATCTAATGTTAATGTCCTCATCATATTTATGGCATTATTATTATAAGAACATGAAATCATATTCCAATTATTCTCAATTGCATGTTGCCATGACTTCTTCCCTCTGAGAGATTGCGTGACTTAAAAGTATATCACATTCACTGTGGGAACTTCTAGAAATCACACTAATTAAGTGCACATGGAAAAATTAGTTAGCATTCCAGGGTTGCTTCATAGGCTATACTTAGGTAACAGATTAGCACAAATGGAGCAAGAACAGTAAAATAAACCATAAGTCAAAGAAATGATAAATTATAAACCTGTGCCCTACATACCTTCTACCTTACAAGATTGCTACTAATCATTTATTGTATAGAGGCTTTTAAAAATACATGTTGAATCAATAACTACTATTTCTGGAATCCTTTATAATTTGTCTAACAGATTGCTATTGATATATATCAGAAAACAACTCTGGAGATTAAGCTTCTAATCATCAATGAGAGTGATTCAGCTGTAATTTAAATCTCCAAACAATAAATCTATTTTGGTAAAATGACGAATTTCATCTTTAGTCCTAGAAGTTAACATATCAATGATCTAAATAGTTTTATTAATATAATTAGGATCTTTTGTCTTTGTTTAAGAAACACTTTCTCTTTCCCACCTTGGTGTTTCCTTTCTGCATCAAAGCTCCCCTAAATCTAACCTTATGCCCCAAACTTCCCAAACTAAATGTCAACAAAACTATAATGCTTTTCAATTTAGTTCTCACAAAGTGGGCCAGTTTAATGTAAAAATGTTAATTTGTCTTTTTTTACCCATCCCCCTCCTCCACCCTGACAATGCCCACTCCTGCTATAGAGGTCTGTCCTTTAATGGTCTTTAGCCTCTATTTTCTCATCAACCTTTACCTGTCTTGCGTTCCATTCCCTCAGGGCTTTAGAGTGATGATTAGATCATCTGAGAAACTAATTTGAGTTAATGTAATGTATTGAAGTAGTACTGACTATGGTCATATGATAGGATGGATATAAAACACAGAATCTGAGTATATATGAGCTCAGAAGGCACAGATCATCAGTTACCAGGCATGGGAACTGGAACCAGCTGGTCAGATTCTACCACGATTAGGAAAAAACTTTGTTTCTGGTTTGTTTTATAGCTTATGGTATATATTTTAAGTTTTGGTACTTTAAAGAAAATAAATTTAATGACTAGTAAAATCCTTCAGTTAGAGAACACAATGTTTAAAAAAATCTCATGGAGGACTTCCCTGGTGGTCAAGACTCCACACTTCCAATGCAGGGGGCACAGGTTCGAACCCTGGTTGGGGAAGTTCTGCATGTTGCGCGGCGCGGCCAAAAAAAAAAAAACTCATGGAATAAATAGGTGTTATTGGAACTAAAATTTAATGAATTATAATTAAGTGGCCATTGTAATACATGCCTTCTCATTAGATATTACTTTCTTTGAGCGTATTCTGACGCACCAACCTAAAGGCCAAGTGACTTCATTCTTCCTAGAATGGCAATTTCCCAGCATAACACACCCTGGAATGTATTATTGTGGTTTTAAAATGGTCTGTATAGTGGCAAATTTGTCATAATTAAGACGTTTTGCAGAAAATAATAACGTGCCTATTAAAGTATTAAGTGAAAATTTTCCTAAGTGCAAGTGTTAACATATGTGAGGATTTATATATATATATACAAGACATATAATTTAATATATATTAATTATATATATTTATATATATAAAACATATAATTTAATATACTTTATTAATTTATATGATTTTATATATAATTATATATGTATATATAATTTAAAACTCATCTCAACTTTTTCCGGCTTTAGTTCATACATTTTTCTCCATGTAACTTATTTAATTGGTGTCCTCCTTCTTAAATATAAAACTTCTGAGGAGACTGATGGACCAAAAATAAGATAAATGAAGTCTTCATGAACTTAAAAAGCAAATAAACTAACAGCTACGTTAGTAAGTGTAAGCAGTAACAGGTGACTTCTCACGCTACTAGGGAAGATGTACATTGCTTTTTTTTTTTCTGGAGGTCAATTTGGTCTTCAGAGCAAATGCTTAAAACTGTACACACCTTTTCTATCTAAAAATTCCCCCTTCTAGAGATTTATCCTAAAGAAATAATTAGAAAAAAGTATAAATTTGCATATACAGGAAAGTTCACTGTAGCACTGTATATCGTATTAAAATAATGCTAATCATCTAAAAGTATAAAAAGAAGAACTTGATTAAATATATTATGGTATATAGCTACAATGAACAATTCATACTTTAAAATTATTATGCAGGTTACATATATTAACATGGGAAATATTTACATGTGTTCAGTGAAAAAAGTCAGATTATAAATATTATATATAGTATAACCAATATGTATTTTAAAAATATGAATTTATATGTGAACCTCTGTGTACGTGTGTGTATGCACTTTCTCATGCATGAAAAATGTCTACATTTACAGCACTGTGTATGAATGTCCCATGATGAAGAAAACGTTCTGAATCTCTGCTGACCAGTACAATAGTCTCTAGCTGCTTGTGGCTGCTAAGTGCTTGAAGTGTGGCTAGGGCAACCGAGGAACTGAATTTTTAACTTTATTTAATTTTAAATACCACACGTGGCTAGTGTCTACCATACTGGGCAGCACAGATCAGGAGGGTATATACCATGACCCTAACAGTGGTTATGATTTACTGTTATTTTCTTTCTTTTGCCTTTTTAATTTCTAAGGTTTCAAGTGAACATATATTACATATGTGATGAGAAAAGAATAAGGGTTCCTTTTTGAGAAGTCAAGGAGAGAATTCAAGCTTAGGTCTCAGAGTTTAATAACCCGGATTTGAGTACCAGTTCTGCTATTTATTGGCTACATTAATTATTACTTGAAATTTCTAAGCCTGTGTAATACCTGCAACATCTCTTCTGTTATTACCATTTCATGGTGGTTTTTTTTAATATAAATTTATTTATTTTTGGCTGCCTTGGGTCTTCGTTGCTGTGCCTGGGCTTTTTCTAGTTGCGGCGAGCGGCAGCTACTCTTCGTTGTGGTGCGCGGGTTTCTCATTGCAGTGGTTTCTCTGGCTGCAGAGCATGGCCTCTGGGCGCACGGGCTCAATAGTTGTGGCACGCGGGCTCACGGGCTTAGTTGTCGTTCATGGGCTTAGTTGCTCTGCAGCATGTGGGATCTTCCCGGACCGGGGCTCGAACCCATGTTCCCTGCTTTGGCAGGCGGATTCCTAACCACCGCGCCAGCAGGGAAGTCCCCATTTCATGGTGATTTTGATTAGATTGTTTAATATTTGTGACCAATATCTTTCTAAATGGAAAAACTTAAGAGTAAAGCATCCTTTCTTTACCTTGTAATTTCTATGTGGAGAATGAAACAATGCAGAAAAAAATGTAAGAATCCTGAAACTGACTATGATCATAATGTTGATGAAATAGGAAATAAAACTAAAAGATTACACAGAGTGAAAGAGTGGCCACATTTACCAAAAGCAAATGAAATTATGTGAGACATTTATTAGATGAAACCTTTGGCATACGTCTTATAGTTAACCATTAACCATTTTAATATGGCATAATAAAAATAAAAACATTTGTCTAAGAATATCTCACTGATTAGATGAGTTATCCAAAACATTAATAGAAACCATGCACTGTCATTTAATTAAATTTCACTATTAAATTTTAAAATCCACGACTATGCAATAAAAATATAAAATTTTGTATGCCCAGTATGTAATAACATGGTAGTCAAAAAGTAGTTCTCTGTTTTAAGAGATTGGTAAAGCATCTTCTTAAGATAATATTTATAAATTCAGGAGAACCCTACTTAAAGAGTTCTTAATTCAATGAAAAGGGTCAATGCTTCATGAGGTCAATAGAAATGCTCTGATGACAGTACTTTTAAAAATATAGCAACACTTTAAAAGCATTTACTTAGAAATCAGATGAACACAGAATTATGAATTTTATATTCATACATGAAATCAGGCATGGAGTATAATGGTACTTTAAAGCTAACATTAAAAGAGACTCAAAAGGCTCTGTCCCTAAGATGTCCATAGGGAATAATGTTTTTAAAGACTACTGAATGTATATTAGGATATTCTTGTAGGATTCAAATGAGATGCCAGGGACTTCCCTGGTGGTCCAGTGGATAAGACTCCACGCTCCCAATGCAGGGGACATGGGTTTGATCCCTGGTTAGGGAACTAAGATCCCACATGCTGCATGCCACATGGTGCAGCAAAAAAAACACAAAAACAAATGAGATGCCAAAAGAAATACACTAAAATTACACAGAAAAATAAAAGACATAGAAAGATGTTGATTAAACATATTAAGTATGAGAAATAAAAAGAATATTGCAACTATACTAATGATTAGATTGAAGTGTTAATACTTACTTTTAACCTCTGTTTTAGACAAACTCATTTGTGACCTGATCATTTAGGTAGCTACAAGGATGAAAGACCAAAGATGACATTGAAATATATGAGGAAATAGATATTTTTTTAAACTGAGAGGTTTCTAATTTATAAATTCCACTTCTTTCTTCTACGTTTCTTAAGGAATTAACTGAAGTCGTGATCACAAGCCACTAAATAATAACTATTTTCAAGACCCGGGGAGACTTGCCAGATACCAATGGGCTAGATTATAAGTGCAAATAACTACAAGGATGGAAAATAACAATGTTATTGAGTCATTTGTTGAGACGTCAATTGTTGAGACGTGCATGGATCTAGAGACTGTCATACAGAGTGAAGTAAGTCAGAAAGACAAAAACAAATATCGTATATTAATGCATGTGTGTGGAACCTAGTAAAATGGTACAGATGAACCAGTCTGCAGGGCAGAAGTTGAGACACAGATGTAGAGAACAAACATATGGACACCAAGGGGAGAAAGCAGCGGGGGGTGGTGGTGGTGGTGTGCTGAATTGGGCGATTGGGATTGACATGTATCCACTGATGTGTATAAAATTGATGACTAATAAGAACCTGCTGTATAAAAAAATAAAATAAAATTCAAAAATTCAAAAAAAAGAAGCTATAGATTCATAACATCAACTACATAACTCAGAAAATATTGATACATATTTCAAAGAAATAGATTTATAGTCATTTACAGACCATGGATTAAAAAAAAACACCTCAAAACAAAAAGACAATTTGGCTCTTTTTCTTTCTTTGAATGTTATTAAAAATGACCACAGCAATTATTTCTAAGTTCTTGCATTTGAGCAAGAGATAGCAATGTTATAGTGCTTTGTAGCTTATAAAATATTTTGCGGGTCACCTTTGTAGTTTTACCATAAAACTATGAGTTAAGATTGATGAAGATGAGAATTTTACAAATGAGAAAGCTTAGAGAAATTAGTAAATTTTCTAAAATAAGTGGCATTAGTGGGACTTGAACCTAGGTTTCCTGATTTTAAGGCTGGTCTCCTGGCCTTTATGATCACTCCGAGGCAGAATCAGAATAAGTACATAGATGTTTATTGATCCAAATAACGTTTCCTTTATGCATTCCCAGAACTAGGGGATGAAGCCCTGACAAATCTTTTCTCTTCATCACTACCCTCCCTCCCTTCCGAATAGCAAAGGCAGTATGGCTCCTTCCTGGTACCCAATTATTCCTGCTTTGAGGTAGGCATGCATGCCCTTCTGTTTGGGATACAGCACATCATTACCATATACTTAAAAAATAAACTCCAGTCTAGACCTGCTGATTCTTTTAATAACATGCAATATCAAACCCACATATAAGCATTATTATAAACTGCTATCTGAAAGGTCAGGAAACTATTGTCCTAGGGACAGCAAATCATTAGATCCCTGTAATTACTTAGTTGTAAAGCAAAACATGTAACAGGAAAGAGATATTTGGTGTGTCACTTCCAATTGTCTTGTTCTTCTTCTCTCCTGAGAATTCTTATACTAAAACGAACAAGCCCTTCACACCAGGCAAATTAAAACTCAGTCTGTGATAGATCAATAAATTATCTGTGGCTACATAACACTAGCACAGACAATAAGTTTGGGACTCTCCAAGTCAAAATAAAATATAAGGTAAGGCTGCATTGACAATTGTGTGTGTGTATGTGTTTTCAACAATTATAACCTGCTTTCCATGAGTCCACAGAAATGTTTGTACTCCCTTTGGAACAAGTGACCCTTAAACCCAGATATTGATCTCCACGATTTCTCACACCGTTGAAGCCTTCCTACGTGCATAATGGGCACATGGAAGGAATTTCATAAAAGCTATTTCCAACCTGTAAAATCATTTAAAATACTAAGCATGTTGGTGTTGAGGAACACCTTTTAATTCAGTCAGGCTTCTCTGCAGGGTAAGGTTAAAATCTGGTGAATCTGAGCTATGAAAACAACTGTTCTTTATAATTCTGACAGAATGTACATCATTTTCCTTATCAGGTAAAAAAAAAACCCAAAGTAACTTAATCATGTTTTAAACAAGTCATCTTAATTTTCATGTTAATATTTGTAATATCACTAACAGAGACTTTGAAAGAGTAAGCATACGATAAATGTAGAATTCATGTTCAAATTAATATATGAATTAGTTTTTAGTTTTGAATATTTCCTGAGCATTTATTATGTGCTTGGCATTAAGCTAAGTGCTTTCTCTACATTATCTTGGTTACCTCTTATTAATAATCCTATGGGTCTAAAAAGGATTACGTCCATGTTATACATTTATTTTCTATATTAGCATTTCCCAGTATGTTCCATAGGCCATTAGTTCTAAAAAATATTCAATGAAAAAGAGGGCTCTGTGGTTGAAATCTGTATCATTGCTCCTCTTGGGGATTTAACACATACCTTATAAAGGATATGAGAGTTAACAACATTAATGGACTGAAAAAGAAAACCAATATGATCTTTTCAATAGCTATGAAAAAATAATTTGACAAAATTCAACATCCAGTCATGATAAAATCTCTCAGCAAACTAAGAATAGAAGGGGACTCCTTCAACCTGATAAAGGGAATTTACAAAAAACCTAGAGTTACCTATCATATTTAATGGTGAAAGAATGAATGTTCTCTCCCTAAGATCACCACAAGGTAAGGATGTTCCCTTCACTACTTCTGTTCAGCACTGTCCTGGAGATTCCAGCCAGTGAAACAAAACAGGAAAAACAAATACAATTAATCCAGATCAGAAAGTAAGAAGTAAAACTTTCTTTATTCATAGATGACATGATTGCCAATTTAGAAAATCCTACAGAGTCTACAAAAAAGTCACTAGAACTAATAAGTGAGTACAGTAGACCTGCAGATAGGATATCAACTATATTTCTAAATACTAGTAACAAACAATTGCAATTTTAAATTAAAAGAAGTCATTTACAATAGCATAAAAACATAAAACACTTTGGGACATATCTTTTAAAAATGTAACTTATTTGTATGCTGAAAACTACAAGACATTAAAGAAGTTAAAGAACACCCAAATAATACCAAATTCATGGATTGGAAGCTCAATATTGTTAAGATGTCAATTCTCCCAAAATTTACCTCTAGATTAAACAAAATCCCAACTAAATCCCAACAGACTTTTCTTTAGAATTAACAAGCTGATTTTAAAATTTTTATGGAAATGCAAAGGATCCAGAGTAGCCAAAATCATTCTGGAAAAGAACAAAACTGGGGGACTCAACGACTTGATTTCAAGATCATAAAGCTATAAAGCTATAGTAATCAGTGTGGCATTGGCCTACAGATAAACACATAAATAAATAGAACAGGATAGTCTAGTTGATTTTTGACAAAAGCAATCCAATGGGGAAATTTAATTTTCAACTGTTTTCAACTGCTTGAAAAGGCTATATAGTCTTTTCAAACAATTACCATATGACCAAGCAATGTCTCTCAAAGAGGAATGAAAATATATGTCCACACAAAGACCTGTTCACAAATATTCATAGCAGTGTTGTTCCTAATGCTATAAAAACTGTAAACAACCCACCAATCACTGAAAGGATAAACAAGTTGTGGTACATGTATGCAATTTAATACCACTCAGCAATAAAAAGGAATTAACTACATGCATGATACATGCAACATCAAGATGAATCTAAAAACATTATGTTAGGTAAAAGAAATCAGACACAAAATGCTACAAACTGTATGATTATATGCCATCTTGAAAAGGACAAAATTATAGAGACAGAAATCAGATTAGTGTTTGCCATGGGCTGAGGCTGGGGGGAAGGGAATGACTGCAATACAGATGAAGAACTTTTTGGAGTTATAAGAATGTTCTATATCTTAAAAAATTTTTTTTAAATTGAAGTATAGTTGCTTTACAATACTATATTAGTTTCAGGTATAAACCACAGTGATTCAATGTTTTTTTGTTTGTTTGTTTGTGTTTTGCGGTACGCGGGCCTCTCACTGCTGTGGCCTCTCCCGTTGCGGAGCACAGGCTCCGGACGCGCAGGCTCAGCGGCCATGGCTCACGGGCCCAGCCGCCCCGCGGCATGTGGGATCTTCCCAGACCGGGGCATGAACCTGTGTCCCCTGCATCGGCAGGCGGACTCTCAACCACTGCGCCACCAGGGAAGCCCTGATTCAATGTTTTTACAGATTATACTCCATTTAAAATTGTTATAAAATATTGACTATATTCCCTGTGCTGTACCATGTGTCCTTATAGCTTATGTATTTATTTTATAAATGGTAGTTTGTACCTCTTAATCCCCTTTCCGTCTTTCCACTGGTAATCATTAGTTTGTTCCCTATATCTGTAAGTCTGTTTTATCTGTTTGTTTTATTTTTTAGATTCCACATGTAAGTGATATCATACAGTATTTGTCTTTCTCCCTCTTATTTCACTAAGCATAACACCCTCTAGGGTATCAATGTTACAAATGGTAAAATTTCATTCGTTTTTTACAGCTGAGTAATATTCCAAGGTGTGTGTGTGTGTGTGTGTGTGTGTGTGTGTGTGTGTGTGTGTGTGTGTGTGTGTGTGTGTATGTGTGTGTGTGTATACATATCACCTATCTTCTTTACCCATTCATCTGTTAATGGACACTTAGGTTTTTCTATATGTTGGGTATTGTAAATAATGCTGCTATGAACACTGGGGTGCATGTATCTTTTTGAGTTAGTGTTCTCATTTTCTTCGAATATATACCTAGGAGTGGAATTGCTGGATCACAATGTAGTTCTATTTTTAGTTTTTTGAGGACTCTCCATACTGTTTTCCATAGTGGCTGCACCAATTTACATTCCCACAAACAGTGTACTAGGGTTCCCTTTTCTCGCCAACATTTGTTATTTGTGGTCTCTTTGATGATAGCTATTCTGGAAAATGTCCTATATCTTGGTCACGGAGTGGTTAGACAACTGCGTACATTTGTCAAAAATGGTAGAACTATACATTTAAAAAGGGTAAATTTTACTGCAGGTAAATTAAACCTTAATGAATCTAACTCAAGCAAAAAAAGGTCTCTCAGAATTACTTTAGTAAGAAACTGGTTTAAATATATATATTTTTAACATCTTTATTGTAGTATAATTGCTTTATAATATTGTGTTAGTTTCTGCTGTATAACAAAGTGAATCAGCTATATGTATACATATATCCCCGTATCTCCTCCCTCTTGCGTCTCCCTCCCACCCTCCCTATCCCACCCCTGTAGGTAGTCACAAAGCACAGAGCTGATCTCCCTGTGCTATGTGGCTGCTTCCCACTAGCTATCTATTTTACATTTGGTAGTGTATATATGTCCATGCCACTCTCTCATTTCGTCCCAGCTTACCCTTCCCCCTCCCCGTATCCTCATTCTCTACGTCTGCATCTTTATGGTTTACATATTTTTTAACTTAAAGTTTTCTAAGATTATTTTTTACTGAAAATATTTTGCAACTTCTTTTCTCATCCTATAGAAGTCTTTATTATGCTCTACACTATATATATGAGATATATATTTATATCTTATAATGTATTTTAAATATATTTATATTTTATAAATAGTTATGTCCTTTTATATTTATAGTTATAGAAATGAAGGAAACTTTCTTAAAGTTAATTTTGAGGACCATAGACATAACAGAGACAAAACATTGTATTAGAGAGACTAATAGGACTCAAATCCTAATGGAGACTCAAACGTCCATGTGTTTGAGTACTACCCCTCAGAGAAGCAGTATAGAAGAGTTCCCAGAAGAAAAGTGTTTCACATTTAAATAATGTCTATTATTAGATACTGCAATAGCTGTTGAGAATACAAAGTTCAAAGACAGATTCTTGCCCATAGGTTGCTCAGAAGTAAATGTGGGAGATAGCCAAGTCAACTGTTATTGAAAATTCAGCATGATACATAGAGTGTTATAGGTGTTTACACAGTGATAAGGAAGCACTTAAGAGGCTCATACAGTTCTAATTCAGAGAGGGTCAGTCATGGAATAGCTCAAGGAAGGGTTCCTTGGTGATGCCTGGGTTGAATTTAGCTGGGCATAGAATGTGGGACAGGGGGAGGGAGGAGCACTGCAGCAGCAGAAGCATGAGATTATATTATCGATATCTTTGAGAGAATATTCAAGTGGTTCAGTATTGTTTGGATACAAAGAGTTTGTGGAGATTTTAATCAGGGGAATGATGTCAGATTTAAGTTTTACAAGGAAATTCTAATTGCAATGTGGAGGTTACTGAAGAGGTAAGACTAAAACAGAGAAACCAGTTAGGAGGCCCTTGTGGTCTCTGAGGTGGGAAATAAATAGGGTGTAAACTTGGTAGTGGTAATGGACATGGAAAAGAGAAAACATATGATAGAAATATTTAGAAGGTAGATTTGATATTATTTGAAGACTGAGTGGACATTGAGAGTGAGGAGAGATTGAAGGAGAGATTCTTTCTGGGTTTTGTTAAGAAAACATTTAAGTGTTGTTCCAGATAAGAATCCTTCTCAAATTACTAGCATGACACATAAAACAATATTTATACATTATTATTTCTTACAATCCCCTGCAGTATGAAAAATGCAGGAGATTCTCAAAAACTGCTTAACCAATGAAAGAATTCGAATAGTAGAGAATTAAATGTTCATAATTTCAGATTTTTGGGAATAGGCAGATGAGAGAATTTTTTAAATAGAATTTCAAGAAACTGTAATTGTTTCCAAGGCCCAGAAAGTACAATTCCCTCCAAAGCTGTAATTGTCAAAACATATGAAAGATTTTGTAAGATTAAAAGCTCAGTATCTTACTTTTGATACCTAAAGTATGTTAAAAAATTGAAGATAGTTAATAATAAAAAAATATGAAGCTCTTTTAGTGATATCAAAGTTACTTAGGTGTACTATTTCTTTAAATCTTTTTTTTTTTTTTTTTTTTTTTTTTTTGCGGTACGCGGGCCTCTCACTGTTGTGGCCTCTCCCGTTGCGGACCACAGGCTCCGGACGCGCAGGTCCAGCGGCCATGGCTCACGGGCCCAACTACTCCGCGGCATGTGGGATCTTCCCGGACCGGGCCACGAACCCGTGTCCCCTGAATCGGCAGTAGGACTCTCAACCACTGCGCCACCAGGGAAGCCCTCTTTAAATCTTTAAAAATATTTTAATTTGTATTTTTCTGATAAAGAACTGCTGTAATTTCCTATTGCTATTTTTAACATCTTTATTGGAGTATAATTGCTTTATAATATTGTGTTAGTTTCTGCTGTATAACAAAGTGAATCAGCTATATGTATACATATATCCCCATATCTCCTTCCTCTTGGTCTCCCTCCCACCCTCCCTATCCCACCCCTCTAGGTGGTCACAAAGCACTGAGCTGATCTCCCTGTGCTATGCGGCTGCTTCCCACTAGCTATCTATTTTACATCTGGTAGTGTATTTATGTCCATGCCACTCTCAATAGATTTTCCCTTGAAAAAGCATTTGCATGATTTATATACATTTAACAAAAGTAACTCAGTAAATTCTCCACCTTACTGTTCACACTCATTGATCTTTTCCATTCTGTTCAAATGCCCATTCCTATTCTTATCCTTCTTATTCTTAGTTGAAGATCTCACTTCCCAATTTACCAACGAAATAAAGACATCCAGCCTGAACTCCCTCACTCTCCTCTGTCCCTCCCAAACTACTGGAAGGAATTTTTCCTTCATGGAAAATGATTTCTAGTGAAAAGTGATTGACTTTCAGGTATATTGCACACACAAAAAAAACTAAATATGAACCTTCCTAGTGTTGTGATATACGAGTTGAATATTGATTTAAAACTTGAGCTGGATTTACAACCTGACTTTGACTTATTCAATTACAGATAAAGAAACTAAGGCCCAAAGAGGTTCAATAACAGTCCACTGTGACCAAATAATTTTCTTCACCTTAAAAAGTCTGTTCTAGTTCTAAAAATCTATTATTCTATGATTAAAAAGAAAATCTATGACTAGTTTATGGGTAATAGAGAGAAACATACAAAATAAATTGGCTGTAATTTATCAAAATAAAAGCAGACTATGGTTATTTAAAATCTAGTTATGAAGAGGCAAAAAATAAAGAGTATATCAGTGTATATTAATTTATTTAAAAAAATTATTAACGGTCTACCAGGAACTCTTCTAGGCTGTGGGGATACAAGCAATACAAAACAGACAATAATTCCTCCTTTCTGGGCTCACATTCTAGTGAAGGGTGACAGAGAATACAAAACGAAATAAGCAAAACTATGCATCACATCAGATGAGGAGAAGTGGTATGGAATAACAGAGAAGTATGCTAATTGCCAAGAGTTGGGTAGAAGGAGAGTTACCCTAAATAGGGTCATTGGGGAAGGTCCCACTAGGAAGGTGACATTGGAGCAAAGATTTGAAACAGAAAGAATAATCCACATAATGATTGGGGAGTGGGGCACAGGGACATGGTGGGAAGGTAGGGGGATGCAGGAAAGCGATCTTTTTAGGCAGAATGAAAAGCAAGTACAAAAGCTTGAGGTGGTACCACTTCTAGCAGGTTTCATAAAGAAGAGGCCAGAACAAGAAGGCCAATGGGGCTAGAGGAGGGGGATGGAGGATTAACATGCAATAGAATAGGAAGGTATTAGAAGAGCAGCTTGCTGTAAGGTCTTATCTTTATAATGAAACAGAAGCTGTTGCAAGATGTTTGAGTAAAATGATGTGATCTAACTTATCTTTTAAAAGGCCCATTTGGACTTTTATATTGACTATAAGAGAGCAAGGGGTTAAGCAGGAACCAGTGAGAAGGCAGTTGCAATAATCCAGGTGAGACACAGATGTGGTGAGAAGTGGTTAAAGTCTGGATGTATTTCAAAGGCAAAGTCAACAGGATTTGCTGACAGGTTGGATGTGAGATATGAAAGACTATAAGGTTTTTTGGTTTGAACACCTGAAAGGATGGAGTTGCTATTACTGATAAAGGAGAAACTATGGGAGATGCTGTCTTAGATGGAGATTGAAGAATGTAATATCAGGAGTTCACTTTAGTCATGTCAAGTATGAGATGATTTTTAGACATCCAGTTAAGGATGTCAAGTAGGTAGTTAGATATATGAGTCTGAAGTCAGAAGGCAGATCTAGGAGGGGAGATACAAACTAAGAAGTCACCAGCAGATATATGGCATCTAAAGCTATGTATCTGGATGAGATTATAGAGAAGATGTTCAATGACGTAGCTTTGGGGCATTCGAACACTGCTTTGTCAAAAAGATATGAAGGATCAAATAAAGGAGTTTCAGAAAAAGCAGCCAGTAGGGTAGGAGGAAAACCAAGAGAGTGAATGCCCTGGAAGCCACAGTTTAAAATGCTGCTCAAATAAAATGAGGACTGAAAATGAACCACTGGCTTTAGAAAGGTGAAGGTCATTTGTGTCCTTGATAAGAGATATCAGGGGAAAGAGGTTTACAAAAGTCTGATGGGAGAAACTACAACATGTTTTGTACTTACAATCCATAAAAAAGAGAAATAACGGAGATGGAGAAGGAAGAATTGCTGGAATGACAAGCTGACTTGAAGAAAGGGCAGGGAATCTAGTGATCAAGTGCGGGGGTTGCCTTTAGGAGCACGAACAACTCACAAATAGGAAAAAGAGAGAAATCAGAATATACACTGTTTCCAGAAAACAGCTTTTGCTCATTTATTACTATTACTTTTCTTAGGTTCATATTTTATATTTGACTTATGAGTTCATTATTTTAAAAGTAAGTTAACTCCTTTTTATTTTTGTACATATTTTATTTTTATACATACTAAACAGTACTTTCTAGATTTGAGAATATCTCCTTTCAATCCAAAAAACTTGCTTGCAGCTCAAGCAATTCCACTGTGCTGCAGATTCATATATGACATTCCAAGCCTTCTTTACTGTTTTCCTTAACCAAGAAAAAAGTAATTAGGATACCTCATAAGGACATTCCATTAACAGGGGTATGCCAAGATAATATTCTTTTTACTCCATACTATTTACGTAAAATATCATCTCCCTTCATACCCTTTACCCTAGGGTACTACTCTGGTAACACCCTGGGGTAAAGAATATGCAGGGAGATTGTATTTCAATATTCAGGGAGACAGTATTTAGCATTTGTTATATTTAGGTTAAATAAAATACACTTGTCCTCTTTCTTATGATTCATAATGTGGAACAAGTAAGAGGATATTAGTAAATTATTTAGACGTTACAAATATTTTCATTGACTTATCAATAAATAATAAGCTAAATATTATTAATAATGAAAATATCAGAACTACAATACAGTTTCAAAAATTCAAGTTGTCTTAAATATAAATGAGAAACTACCTTGTTTTTCAAAAACAGTGACTTCTAAGTTTGTAACTCCTACCTAGTCCTTTGTAGACATTCCAAGTCTCTTTACTGTTTTTCTTAACTAAGAAAAAAGTAACCATCATACTTCATAAGGGCATTCTATTAATGGGATATGCCAAGATACCATTCGTGTTACTCTCTATTATTTACATTTGTAATTTATTGACTATATATGTATATATATATATAAATATATATATTTAAATATAAAATGAAATATATATGCAAGCCAACAGAATGGCTTGCATATTAGCTATATTTGAGCTTTTCGTCCAGTAAATTTATTTGGTACGACAGAAAAAAAAAACCCAAAGCAAATCTCACATGTGTTTTGATGCTGCTACTGAATGTATGACTATGTAGCAGTTTTATTCCTGAGGTATTGGGTTAGCCAAAAAGTTTGTTCGGTTAGTGAATACATTGTTCAGTAAAATTCTTGGTGAAAATGAAAAATGTTTTTTATTTTTATTTAAAACCGAACAAACTTTTTGGCCAGTGCAATACGAAACACTGCCAACTTACCTGTTAGTAGAATTTAAACTAAAATAAACACAATTAAGAATAATGTGAAAAACAACATTAAATTAATAAAATTACCACACTTTTCATGTTTCTAGAAAAACTGCCTTCTGTATATTAGTAAAATTTCTAAGAAGGACTATATATTATCCTGGGACAACATGTGCTGTGGCCTTACATTTCTCTTTTTTTTTTTGCCTTAAACAGTATATTTGTTTTCTAGTGCTGATATAACAAAATGTCACAGACTGAGTGGCTTAAACAACAGAAAATTACTCTGTCACAATTCTGGATGCTAGAAGTCCAAGATCAAGTTGGCTGCAGGGTTGTTTCTTCTGAGGCCTCTCTCCTTGGCTTGTGGGTTGTGACCTTCTCCCTGTCTTCACCTGGTTTTCCCTCTGTGTCTTAATCTCTTCTTCTTGTAAGGACACCAGTCCTATTGGATTAGGGTCCACCCTAACAAACCCATTTTAACTTAATTACCTCCTTAAAGGTCCTATCTCCATATACAGTCAATTCTGAGGTACTGGATTGAGCTTCAGAATATAAATTTGGGGTGGGGGGCATAATTCAGCATATAACAAACACTATACTTAGTTACAGGGAAAATGTGTAACTTGGAGAAGGCCTTAGGGTATTTTTCTTTTATGTAGTCATAATAATTAAAAGGTAGGCCCATCAAATTAATCCACTGAAATTCTTTTTATTATAATGATTAAATGTTTATTCCTTATCATTTTAAACAGAATCATCACTCAGTGTTCTTTGAAAAACTAAAAATGGTGGAATGGATTATACAAATTTCTTTATAATTTACAAAGCACTTTCACATATTTTTTCCTGGGAAATTCATACTCATAGAAATTAGAAACTATGGCTATATCTAAAACTTTTCTTATTCTTCATTCAATGGCCATTAAACTACACTATGTGACATCTAAAAAAGAAAATAGCAGGTGGAAATTCATGTGTATGAGGATTTTGGAGACTTAAAAAGTCAGTATAAGTTTTTCTAAAAGAACGACCTAAGCCTAAAGTTGCACAATGCTTTTTCAAGTACCATAAGAATGTTTGCCTGCATCTACAATACGGTGGCAGAAGCAGGGTGAAATTAAGAAGAAAGGACAGGCTTTGGTAAATTAAACTAAGCTATCTTCCTAACTAATCTGAATACTTACATTAGCAAATAATTTACAATCATACTTTTCTCAGACTCTGATAAAGTAATTTGAAAGCTTTGGCCAATGTGTAGAAGTCCAGGTGGCTCCCAGTGGTAGAGAGTAACTTTAGTAAACTAAAATTCTGTACTGTATTTTTAAGGTTGCAGTTTAAAGAGCAGACCCACATTTCATAAGATCAGTGGCAAACACATGGCATTCTCCTCCTCTGGGGATGTCCCTAGAGTTCCACCACTCAGATTGATCAAATTAACTGAATCACTGTTCCACTCACTGAGCCTGCAGTTCACTGCCTCAAAATTCACAACTCTGCTAACTGTGGCTTCCACTATTATGGTGTGTTTTTTTCCTGTTGGCTAATACCATGCTTTTGGGTGAGAAGCTATAGGACATTATAGTTGAAGTTTCTCTATGTAAATTCAGGAAAATTCTTCAGGCTATTTTTTTCAGGTTGAAATCCCTAAAGTATTATGCCCTGGGGATAAACTCAGGACCTGGCAAGAGCAATGAGCAGAAGCATCTTTTAGAAGGGAATCTGAATTTATTCTACATGAAGTAAGGAGAAAACTTGTGATTGAACATGCCTCTATTTCCTCATTCTCCTGAAGCCCCAATAAAGTAAGTAAAGGAGTAAAAAGAGACAAAAAATATATAAGAAAAAAAAAGAAGGAAGATATGATGAGGGATTTCAACAGAATTCTTTGGGAGATGAAAAGCAGATGGATAGTGGTGTTCAATAAAGGAAGCTATAACCTGGGTGCCTAGACAGACGGTTATCCATGAGAAACACATTTCTTCTCCTTCATCTCCTTCTTCTTTCTCTTTTTCTTCCTCCTCTTCTCCTCTTTCTCCTTCTCCCTGTTCTCTTTTTAGTCTAATTTTCCCTACAGAAACCTGGAAAGGTTTAGGACATGGAAGCATAAGGCACTGGGGGAGGTGGTAGTGAAGCTCAATGCTGAGAACAAGGAGAGTGGTTGAAAGTGGCTAGACCCTTGGATTTCATCTACTCCCCACACCTCTAAGTAAATCTTTCTTTATTTTCTTCCCACCTTCTAACTTGAAGAGTACCAATATTTTAGCTTCTAGATGAAATACCACATCTAAGAGGCTCTGGACACTAGTCAGTATGGGAAATGGGGCTGAAGCCAAAATGACTAAGTCCAAATTTTTGTACTGATTGGTAAGACTCTAGCTACCCTTCTCTACCTGTTCCTGGAACATAGGATTGAGGTATGTACCCTCCCATGTGGGAGAATAAGAGAATACTTCTCGGGCTTCCCTGGTGGCACAGTGGTTGAGAGTCTGCCTGCCAATGCAGGGGACACGGGTTCGTGCCCCGGTCCAGGAAGATCCCACATGCCATGGAGCGGCTAGGCCCGTGAGACATGGCCGCTGAGCCTGCGCGTCCAGAGCCTGTGCTCCGCAACGGGAGAGGCCACAACAGTGAGAGGCCCGCGTACCGCAAAAAAAAAAAAAAAAAGAAAAAAGAGAATACTTCTCTGGAGAAGCAAATGACCCCAAAGAAAACACCTATTGAAACAGATGACTGAGAGATTCCAATGAAAAAAGAAAAGCAGGTTCATTACCAATCATTATACAGATGAGGCACCCTATTCACAAACATATTGTGCTTCCCTATGGCATTCTAGGCTCTTATGCTTAAATATGAAACAGACAATTAAGCATCATAAGACATTTGAGGACAGTCCTCAACAAGAAATACAGACATTGGACTAGATAAAGAGAAAATAAATTACATAAAGAAAACAGACACAGTAAAAGGGGTAAAACATACTTTAAGGAATATTCTCAAAGAAATAACAGATGATTATTACAAGCATAAAACAAGAACAAACATGCTATAAAAACAGAACAGAGAATAAGAAAAATTATTGGAAATAAAAAATAAGATAGGTAAAATTAACAATTCAATAGGAGATTTGGAAGATAATGTTGAAGAAATTTCCCAGCTGGTAGAACAAAAAGATCAAGCAGATGGGAAACAAGAGATGAAAAGTAAAGAACTTAGAGGATCCCACAAAAGATCCAATTTCCAAACAAGAAAATGGAGAGAATGAAATCATCTATAGAATTACACAAGAAAATTCCCCAGAACTAAAATGTGTAGATACCAGTCCAGATTGGAACAGGGAGATATAAGAAAAATAAAAGCAAAGGAAGAAATTGATAATTCAACACTTGAAAAACAGTACTGAAAAACTACAGTAAATTTAGGCAAATGAAAAAAAATAAAAACTGACAAATGAAAACTTTAGGCAGTTACTAATTCCAGGAAAAAATAAAGGCTTGTACAGGAAGGAATGAGTAGTTGCAGTGTCCTACTTGTGCAAAATATCCTTTTTTGTTCTACTTGACCTAGAGTGACAAAATATATTTAGACAATCAGAATAAAGTAAACCCTGTATAGGAAGGACTGGGGAAGGGGAATGGAGGCAGTGGGAAAAATAACATTGCTACACAGAGATAGCAGTAAAATATGTTATTTAGAAATATGAAAATACTAGAGAAAACAAATTTTTAGAAAAATTCAGTGTTTGGTTTGGGAGAGGAGGATTGGCATTATTATAATTCTTTCAGTAAAATTTGCCTTAATAAAATCTATGTACGTACATTTGATAAAAATAAAAATCTAACTAAAATTAATACAGGGACTTCCCTGGTGGCACAGTGGTTAAGAATCCGCCTGCCAATGCAGGGGACATGGGTTCAAGCCCTGGCCCAGGAAGATCCCACATGCTGCGGAGCAACTAAGCCTGTGTGCCACAACTACTGAGCCTGTGCTCTACAGCCTGCAAGCCACAACTACTGAGCCCATGTGCCACAACTACTGAAGCCCACATGCCTAGAACCCGTGCTCCGCAACAAGAGAAGCCACCGCAATGAAGGGTAGCCCCCACTCGCCACAACTAGAGAAAGCCCACATGCAGCAACGAAGACCCAATCCAGCCAAAAAAATAAATAAGTTAATTAAAAAAAGAAAAGTAAAATTAATACAAAAGGGAAAAATCAAGATTATAATAAAAGGTAAGAGAGACTGGAAAATGAACAGTCAAGACTTAGACATTTCATATATATGCAAAATTTAAATATTATAAAAAAACTTTTAAGTGTAAAGCCGGACCCTATTTGTAATCATATTTTAAAAATACAGTCAAATGATACTTCTCTTATTTTCACATTATGTTAGTGCCTTGATTTATGAAATTTATGCTTTTGTTTGGTATCTTTAAGTTTACATAAAATATATACTAATTTTTTGAAAACAAGAACAAAAGATCCAAACTGTCACACACAGCATTCTACCAAGTTAATAAGAGTAACTCTGTAACAGTATATCTCTGCAAAACTTTGTTTCCAAAGTGAGGGTAGGGAACAGCTCATTTCCTACCTTAGTCATTGGTTGTGAGGAACAGAGACTCACTCAAACTAGCTAAGTAATGATGGGGAACTTATTTAAAGGGTAAAACACTATTTAAAAACTCAAGGGCAAGTTTTATGAGAGAATGGAACAAGGAAAGAGAATGCCATCAAAATCCAGGGCTGCTGACTTCATTCTCTCTATTCTCTCTCTCCAGGGCCACAGGGACTCTTATTTCTTCATCCTTGTATGCACCTCAATCACTACTTTTTCTCTATGGAGCACATCTCCCTGTTTCACTTATACTAGCCCAAACATGGCCACTAGGGTCAGCTTTGGGTGATCTCTCTAAATGTTCCAAAGTTGTGACAAGAATTCCTAAGTTCTAATTCCAAATGCCTGGAAGATGAATCTGACTGGCTCAGCTTGAGTCAGGTGCCTACAATTTATCCAATCAGTCTCGGCTGTGTTTATCTGGTGGGGTGAATGATGTGTGTGTGTGTGTGTGGGAGTTGTCATGTGACACCATGCTCACTCAGCAAGGATTGTGGGAAGAGAGAAGAGATGACAAACAGGCAAACTAACAGGTTTGCTTTATCTTTTCAGCTCTCTTGATAAGAACTCAAACGGTTTCTTTCAATCCCTATCCTAGTTTCTCCAAACAAAACTGTCTACTCAGTAGGGGTGTCTACTCAGTAAATTCGAGTGAATGACAGGTATCCCAAATGACGTAGTGAAATGTGAAAAGTGTAAAAAGAGAACTTCCCTGGTGGTGCAGTGGTTGAGAGTCCACCTGCCGATGCAGGGGACACGGGTTCGTGCCCCGGTCCGGGAAGATCCCACATGCCGTGGAGTGGCTGGGCCTGTGAGCCATGGCCGCTGAGCCTGCGCGTCTGGAGCCTGTGCTCCGCAACGGGAGAGGCCACTGCAGTGAGGGCCCCGCGTACCGCAAAAAAAAAAAAAAAAAATATGCCTGCCAATTCAGGAGACACAGGTTCGACCCCTGGTCTGGGAAGATCCCACATTCCACAGAGAAACTAAGCCCATGCACCGCAAATACTGAGCTTGCACTCTAGAGCCCATGAGCCACAACTACTGAAGCCCACGCGCCTAGAGCTGGTGCCACGCAACAAGAGAAGCCACCGCAATGAGAAGCCTGTGCACCACAATGAAGAGTAGCCCCTGCTTGCCACAACTAGAGAAAGCCCGCGCACAGCAACCAAGACCCACGCGGCCAAAATATAAATAAATAAATAAATTTATTTTTAAAAAATGTGTAAAGAGAAATGTATGTCTCTCTTCTCATTCTTGAATAATTTTTATTTCACATGTATATGTTAGAATTCTAAATCAGGGGAGTTATAGGAAACTTTCTTAGTCCTATTTTCCCTCTTTCAGACATTCCCACAACTGACCTGTATTTTTGGTCAATATGATTACCTTGTGATGTAAGTTGTTATTTGAAGATTTTCATTATGGCTGTTAGTGGTATGAGAATAGACCTGTGTCACAGGAAAGTTTTCCAGAATTTCCAGAAGTTATTGTTCAAGCTATTGGTGCTTCACTTATTATTAAAGGATTAAAAATTACATTTTTATTTCCAACTATGGGAAACCAATTCTTATATCCCCATCTATTTTATATCCTATGTAGGTAAGTAATGAGGAATAGGGTTAGGATGATGAGTGATAGGCTGGAAGAAATACGTTAGATTTTTAAAACACAAGCTATTTGAACTAGCATTATATTAGCCCCCATAAAAATATCCCATATGTTCATTTCTTGAAAATTGCTTTCATTTCCTTTTAAAGCTGAAAAAAATAAAACAAAATTAAAATTATGTTAAATGATACTCATATCTTAGCTTTTTCCCTAAGGATATCAAGGAGAAATTCCAAAGAGAAGAGAAAAAGAAATACTGTATGTTAGCAGGGTTTATCAGCAGTGTTTTTATGGGTTAAAGAGGTTCAGTTTTAGGTTATGTGTGGGAAAAGATGTGAGACAGGTGTGATTATAATCTCATTGCATTCCACACCTTCATAAGTTGGTTTCGAGTAGGTAGTTGCTTATTTTATAAATTTAAGAAACCATTTGGGCTTCTTGGATATCTTGTTAAAAATTCAAGACAATTGCCTGCAGATTTTACAAATTTAAAGTAGATGGATTAGTAAAGTGTGCATAAAAATGTAAAAAATAAAAATTACCTTTGCTTCCTCCAAGATAATATTTTCAAATCTATATCAGGTTTCCATTTAACTGTCATTAAGGAAATATTACACAGTTTGCTACATTATCCTGTACTAGAACTGAATGATGAATGGAAAAGAAAATAGAACTAGTCTATGAAATGATGACTTCATCAGAGTGATTATTTTATTTTTTATTTATTTATTTTTTATTATTATTTTTTTTTGCGGTACGCGGGCCTCTCACTGCTGTGGCCTCTCCCCTTGCGGAGCACAGGCTCTGGACCCACAGGCTCAGCGGCCACGGCTCACGGGCCCAGCCGCTCCGCGGCATGTGGGATCTTCTCGGACCGGGGCACGAACCCATGTCCCCTGCATCAGCAGGCAGACTCTCAACCACTGCTTCACCAGGGAAGCCCTATTTTTAAAAATTTTTTTAACATCTTTATTAGAGTAAAATTGCTTTACAATGGTGTGTCAGTTTCTGCTTTATAACAAAGTGAATCAGTTATACATACACATACGTCTCCATATCTCTTCCCTCTTGCATCTCCCTCCCTCCCACCCTCCCTATCCCACCCCTCTAGGTGGTCACAAAGCACCGAGCTGATCTCCCTGTGCTATGCGGCTGCTTCCCACTAGCAGAGTGATTATTTTTAACCACTTAAAATTTATTGTATTCATGTGTCAGGTATTGTGCTATGCTTTCACAGCAATTATCACATTTAATTTTCTAAATAACCTCTGAGGTAGGTATTATTATTTTCTATCAAATGAGATATCAGGGACTTACATAAAGTTATATTATTAATAATTTGTAAAGCCAGAAATGAAGTCGAAGTTTTAGAATTCCAAGGAATATCAGTGTTTTAGTATATTGACTGCAATTGAAAAAAACAACTATTTAGTAGAGTTCTTTTTTGGGGGCAGTAACTGTGAGAAATGTCATGTCCTTATATTTGTGTCATATATTTATTCAGATCTTTATTTGCATAGTTACAATTCACTTGGCTTTTATTCCTTTAGTGACAATTTCTTCAAAAACTTATGTCTCCTCAGGAAGAATCTAAAGAATTTCATGTAGTTCTTATTCCATTTTCAGACAGCCTGAGGTATAATTCATTTATAATACAATAAACTGAATGTATATAAAATACCATTTGAATAGTTTTGACATTCACAGTTGCGAAATCATCACTGCAATCAAGATAATAAACATATCCATTACTCTCAAAAAACAAACAGGGACTTCCCTGGTGGTACAGTGGTTAAGAATCCGCCTGCCAATGCAGGGGACACTGGTTCGATCCCTGATCCAGGAAGATCCCACATGCCATGGAGCAACTAAGCCCACGTGCCACAACTGCTGAGCCAGTGCTCTAGAGACTGCAAGCCACAACTACTGAGCCTGTGTGCCTAGAACCCGTGCTCCGCAACAAGAGAAGCCACCACAATGAGAAGCCTGTGCACTGCAACAAAGAGTAGCCCCAGCTCACCACAACTAGAGAAAGCCCACGTGCAGCAATGAAGACCCAATGAAGTCAAAAATAAATAAATATTTTAAAAACAAACAAACAAACAAACAAAATCTATGTCTTCTCATAGGTTTGGCCACTGGTAACTCAGATACATTTCAGAAACTCAGGTACCTGAGTCTTGCAGCAAAAAGTTTTTATATTTTATTGAGTAATACATACTTTTTCTTCCTTAAATTAAAAATTCTTCATCTTTTCTAATTAGAAAAAAATTGCCTATCTAAGTTAATTTCATATAACTGCTCTTATGTGACTGTAATTTTTTGGAAAAGAACTCTCAAAATCAGACCAATGTACTCTGGTTGAACTTTTGTTTTTTAGTTAATTGTGCTTAGCATGCAGCTCAGGTTGATAATCTTGTCTGTGTTGACACTAAAGTATCTACTTATTGATGTTATGCTGCCAATTATAACTATTTTCATAAGTGATAATCTAAATTTAGCTCTTGATAGTTCAAAAATATCTAACTGTTATCATCAACACTTCTCAAAAAATATCAACATAATTTTATTTTGTTTCTAATTTTCTAGCATTTTAGAATGGGAAAACTTTTGTTCAGAATTAATGGTTAAAGGTTTTAGTAGCTATTTATGAACTAAGTGAAAACCTGCAAGACTATTTTCCATTGTTTCAAATATATAGTGCAAATCCGACGTCTTATGTCCTCTATTCATATTGAATCAGGCTAGATTAAGGATAATAATCATAAATACCATTTCTAGCTACTAAATAAATTTATTCCTTACATTTTATGTTAGGTGGTATCATAATTGGGGCAACCAATACATTAAGATAGATTAGTTTTCACAAGTTTGACTTAACATGTTATATATCTCAAACTACAGTTAAATGCCGTAGACTCTTTTATTTTCAACGAATTCCAATGAGGCAAAAAACACAAACAAAAAGCATAATTCCTCTGAGAATTTAGAGTATGGAGATCTGTAATTCATGAGATTACTAATTTTAATTCCTGCACAGGGATATTGTTTGATCTACTATTTTATTGAGAGGCTGGATTTTAGCTGTGAAATTTACCTGCAAAATTGTTTTATAATAGAAAATAACATGCTTTTGCTTTCAGTATTACTATTGTAAGAAAAAAACAGACTAAAACCAGATTATTAAGGCCTCCTTTTTTTTCTTCCTAAGGACAGCAAGGAAGTCACTATACAAAGTAAAATAAAAATAGAGAGAAAGCATAGATTTGTGAAGGCACAAATCAGATTCAGAAACTTCTCTTGGCCTGAAGCATTACAACACACAAAGCATGCAGGAGAGATCTTTAAGGGAGTCTGCCCTGTGTCATCAAGGGTCTAGATTACATCATCATTGATTTCATCTTCTCCATCTCCTAATTTTAATGGCTCTGCTTTCCCAAAGGCTGCTGTAATTTATCCCATGGGTTCTCAAAATAAGCGAAATTTAAAATAGAAACACTGCTTCTGTGTTGTCTTTATTGTCTTTGCCTTTTTTTGATACCACATCTATTTGCAGAGATAACAGTACCTTCTCCTCCAGTTCCAATGAAAATGCTCTTTATATATTCAGTTTTATCAATGAGATGAAGAATTTTTGTGATTTGTGAAATAAGACACAAATAATACATTTACTCTGCTTTACTGTAAAATTTAACCATAATGAATTTTGCTGAATTTATGAGACAAGAGATATATCCAAAATAAATTTGGATGAAATGTTTTGCAGCATGTGATAATTCAACTATAATTTTATTTTTTTTTCTTACATCAGACTGGAGCAACCCTTCCACAAACATATTTTTAAAATAAACAAAATTATGGTAGTTTTACTTTCTAATATGTTCACTCCTTCCGAGATTCACTGGGAAAGAGTAAAAACTCTTGAAGAGGGTAATGAGTCCCAGCTGAGAATCATGTGCCAAGATGCTCAATGACTTTTTTTTTCTTTAAAGACATAGATAATAAGGATAGGAAATAATTTTTAGCTATTAGGGAGTGCTTCTTTAAAAAAAGCAACTAGAAGTTCCACCTTGAAAATAAGTGAATTACCATTTCGAACTGCCTTACCTTATCTGAGAGTAGGAAGGGGTTTAAGAAGTTAGCAGCAGTTCTCAAATGTATCTGTCATTCAGGTAGAAGTTGTCACTGGTCCCTGGTAAAAAGTTAAATTTACTTCTCAGGAACTGTTCTTTAGTGAATCCTTAATATTCTTTCAGTGTTAAAATAGCAGTTTTAAGATGGAATGATGTGAAGCTAAATTGTGGTTGTTACTTCTAATGTACTCACTTAGCAAAATAAAAAGTTGGCAACTGTATATCAGTCCCCTTACCTTTGCCCTTGAAAGTTTACTGGTTCATAAAGCCCCAGATTGGTGAGCACTTTTCTAATAGAGCTTCTGTCTTTCCACAAATACTTAGTCTCTGGGGACAGATCATGAACATGACACACAGGTGTCAAATAAAACGTAGAGTCTCAAGATAGACAAGTAAGTAATGATTGTAATACAGTGGAATAAGTGCTTTTAGGGAAACGGAAGTGCAGGGAATACTGGAGCATATGAGCAGGCCACCTAATCCTGATTTGGGGAAGTCAGGCAAGGATTTCTCTAGGAAAAAGATATAAAACATGACTAGTACCTATTGGCTTTGTGAGCAAAGCATTTCCCTTGAGGTAACTAGGTACTTAGAAAAGCAAACCAAGGGGCTGCTTTATCACCATGGAATTAGAGCAAATGGCTATAATTAGAGCCTGTTAAACTTTGATGAAATAATCATGTCCCAGCCAGTACAACAGTGGCCAGGTATTAATTTCTCTAGAGGCAAGGTAGTGGGATAAAATTTTTGAGGTAAGAAGTGATATTCTCTTTCTCCATGTGTCTCTCTCTGTTTCTGTCTGTCTTTCTGAGAGTGAAACTTTCCTTATCCTCCTCCAGATCCTGAATCTTTGTCTCAGAAGAAGAGAGTTATCTGGGGAGAAAACTGGGAGGGCAGGAACCTCATCTTTCTGGGTTTGTTTTCCAAAACCCACCAAAGAGGATACAAGTAGGTGCCTCTGGATAAATCACAAATAAGACAGCGCCCAGGGAATAAAGCACTGGGGATGTGGGGGAACTTTCCCTGAGACTAAAATATTGTTCTCACAGGGCTGGGGAGTTGAGGCAGGAGGGATAGAGAGGAAGAGAATACTCAAGGGGAGCGGATAAAAGCAGAATTTGGTGGTTCCCAAGGACAGAGCCATATATCCAGTCAGAACCTCAAGGAGGTGAGAGCACCCAGTAAAAAAAAGGTTGGAAGGTATGCCTAGGGAGGGAATCTCAAATTCGCATGTGATCCAAAGGTAGTCAGGAGAGCCACAGGACCTGGAGGCGCTTGTGGAGAGAAACAAGGGCTGTATTGCTAACTGGGAGACTAGGCAGGCTTCCCAATGCCTTGAGACTACATAAGCGTGACTCATATATAACTGGTATGGCTGTAGTGGTTGATAAATTATCAAAGTACTTTATATTTGTTGATAGGCATTTACCCAGAATGACCTACCCTCCCCAAACTAAAGGATTAATGCCTGGGATGGCAGAGGAACCTCCAGGATGCCACATAAGCACTAAACCTGGCATCTGCATCCTTTCTGACTGGTTGGTATATTAGTTACCTCACGGTGCATGGCACTTTACTCCAAAAATCGGCAGCTTAAAGCAGTAATAACTACTTGTTGTCTCACAGAGTTTCTGTGGGTTAGGAATTTGGGAGCAGCTTAGCTGGGCTATTCTGGCTCATGGTATATCATGAGTTTGTAGTCACGAGGTCAGCTGGGTCTGCAGTCTTGACTGGCACAGGGGGACCAATCCTAAGATGTGTCACTCACATAGCTGGCAAGCTGGAGGAGGCCTCAGTTCCTCACCTTGTGGAGCTCTCTGTGAAGCTGCTTGGATGTCTTCGGTGACATGGCATCTGCCTTCCCCAGAATGAGTGACCTAAGAGAGAGCAAGGCAGAGCTATAGTGTCTTTTATTACTTAGCCTTCAAAGACACACTCCATCATTCCTGAAGTATCCTACTGATGACACAGGTAATCCCTATTCATTGGGAGAGAGACTACACAGGGTATAATAACTAGGAGGTGAAAATAATTGGGGGTCAACTTTAAGGCTCCTACCACAGTCGGTGACCTTGTCCTATGGGTTGTTAAATATTTGGAATGTCACTTTCACACAAGTCAGAGTAGCCTTGAAAAAGGAGGAGGCAGAAGTGCAGGGCAAAGTCCAACCTGACTGAGATTAAATTTTTGTCTTCCTCCAAGAATGGTACCTCAAACAGAAGCTGGGTTTTATAAAAATGTAAATTTTCTTCTTGCACACCTGAATTTGTGTACTGAGATTCATGGCTACTGTGTTCCATGTAACTGCTCCCTGAAAATAACTGCCAAAGTTTTCTTTGTTCAACATTCCTCTTCTATCGCTTTAATTCTTTCCTTCAAAGGTACAATCCTTCAATAACTTTGCTATTTAGAATGTGAATCTGGGAAGCACTCTGCCTCTTCCCATTAATAGTGATTTCATCATATCATTCCTTCTGGAAGCCCAGAATGTGGAGCACGTATAATGTCCTTCCTAGAAGGGCATCTGTGCAGCAAGGCAAATGCTAATTAGTGCTGCCTTGGCGTTCAGAAGAAAGAAGGGCAGGTTGACAGTGAGGGTCATTGGATTTATGCACCATTCACATTTATTATCTGTTTTGGGGACAACCATTGATAAAATATGACATTGCTTAAGTTTATTAACAAAGAATCATCAATGATATAGTATGGCAGTTACCCAGTGAATTATCAAGGGGCATGTCTGAGTCCATGCCTTTGGAATTTTCTAGGACTTCATGGAGATCCTGAGTTGCAGAATTTTAGAAACGCTGCCCATTTTGAGAGTTATACTGTTATTCTTGGAAAGATGTTTAAAAATTCTAAGTTACTTGGATACATTTGGAATCTGGGTGAAAAGAGAAAGAAATATGAAGTTCTAGGTAATTTATCAATGGAAGCAGCATTAGTTCCCAACCCAAGAAAAGAATGAATAATTCCCCATTTGTGTCTCATAAAAAACAAGCAAAATTTCAAGCCTCTGTGGGCTGGATATATTTTACCATGTCTCCTCTTCAACACAAGTCAACCATTGCTGAGCCATTAATCATATACTAGAAAAAGACATTCTGTGGAGTTGAAATATAATTTCCATATGAAATATAGCTATGTTTAATAGCTTCTGAGCTATGTATGTCAAATAGCTTCTGAGTCTAGCTATTACTTCAGGAGAACACACAGCCCTACCTCTCATCAAAAATGGAAGCTCACACCCAGAATGAAAGAATAATAATGGCTACTGTGGCAGTTATGGTGGTCCAGTTAGAATCTCTCTTCAAGAAAGAACATGCTATTCAGCTGCAAGGGGGGCAGGGAGCTGACAGCCTTTAGCTGCTAAAGGCTTCAGGATTTATCTCAGCTTCTGAGCTGAGGCAACACCCTTCAAGGCAGACCTCAGTCAATGACTGAACATGTCGGGGTCCTAAGGCCTGGATACTTCTGCCCACTGTAGTAAGACTGTTCTAATTGGTAATCTTTGCTCAGAAGCTTTTCTTATTGAGTTGGCTGACACTTGGTCAGATCTAAATCATGGCATGAGACTTGTTCTGTCCAATCCTGCTTCTTACTCTCCTTTCACATGTATCATATATGCATCATGGTCTGAAAGCATTCCCTACCCAATCTCGCTTTCTTCACATGGAGTGTCCCCTAGTAAAACTCTTGCATTCCCATCTCAACATCTGCTTCTCAGAGGCCCAAAATGACACAGCTACTATTTACTAAGAACCTACTGTGTGAAGGAGTATATCATAGTGTGTTTGGGGAAGCTATTTAACCTCTCCTAACTGTTCTCTCATCTATAAAGTGGGGTTGTTGTAAAAATTAAATGAAATAATCTACAAAGAGTAATTTGTACAGGCCCTGGGATACAGCAAGTACTCAATAACTGGTATGTAACACTAAAAGTATTATTATGCCATATGCTAGAGTCTGTGTGAGAAATTTTTTATTACTTGTAATTCTTGTTAAATATCAAATATTATTGTGCTTATTTAACATATGAAGTAACTAGTGTTCACTGAAGTTAAAATAACTTGTTCAAATTACTTTATATACTTCAACCTGGGATTCAAACGCAGCAAGTTCTGTAGAAGACAGCAATGCACACGTATGCTAGCAAAGAATCCACTGCTGTTATCTAGAATGTAAAGGAGTTCCACACCCTCTATGGCATGGTATGTACAATCTGTAATTAATAAAAACTACGTTGGGGATTCATTCATAACTTTAAGTCTACTCTTAATTCCACCATGTATATGACATTAGAATCTAACAAAGGGTGCTTAAACCAAGAATTGGTCAAAAAGCTCAGAATAGCAATATATAATGCCACTGCCACTGCCTGATGAATAATGATCAGTTATTTTATTTTTTGCATTTTATTTTAATTTTTTGAATTTTATATTATTTTTTATACAGAAGGTTCTTATTAGTTACCTATTTTATACATATTAGTGTATATATGTCAATCCCAATCTCCCAATTCATCCCCCCTGTGCCTGCTTTCCCCCCTTGGTGTCCAAACGTTTGTTCTCTACATCTATGTTTCTATTTCTGCCTTGAAAACCAGTTCATCTGTACCATTTTTCTAAGTTCCACATATATGCATTAATATACAATATTTATTTTTCTCTTTCTGACTTACTTCATTCTGTATGACAATCTCTAGGTCCATCCACGTCTCTACAAATGACCCAATTAAGTTCCTTTTTATGGCTGAGTAATATTCCCATTGTATATATGAACCACATCTTCCTTATCCATTCGTCTCTCGATGAGCATTTAGGTTGCTTCTATGACCCGGCTATTGTAAATAGTGCCGCAATGAACACTGGGGTGCATGCGTCTTTTTGATTTATGGTTTTATCTGGGTACATGCCCAGTCATGGGACTGCTGGGTCATATGGTAATTCTATTTTTAGTTACTTTAAAAAACCTCCATACTGTTCTCCATAGTGGCTGTATCAATTTACATTCCCAACAACAGTGCAAGAGGGTTCCCTTTTCTCCACACCCTCTGCAGCATTTGCTGTTTGTAGATTTTCTGATAATGCCCATTCTAACCAGTGTGAGGTCATACCTCATTGCAGTTTCAATTTGCATTTCTCTAATAATTAGTGATGTTGAGCATCTTTTCATGTTCCTCTTGGCCATCTCTACTCCTTCTTTGGAGAAATGTCTATTTAGGTCTTCTGCCCATTTTTTCATTGGCTTGTTTATTTTTTTAATATTAAGGTAAAGGAGCTGTTTATATATTTTGGAGATTAATCCTTGGTCCATTGATTCATTTGCAAATACGCTCTCCCATTCAGAGGGTTGGGTTTTCATCTTGTTTATAGCTTTCTTTGCTGTGCAAAAGCTATTAAATTTCATTAGGTCCCATTTGTTTTTACTTCCATTACTCTAGGAGGTGGGTCAAAAAAGATCTTGCTGTAATTTATGTCAAAGAGTGCTCTTCTTAGGTTTTCCTCTAAGAGTTTTATAGTGTCTGGCCTTACATTTAGGTCTTTAATCCATTTTGACTTTATTTTTGTGCATGGTGTTAAGGAGTGTTCTACTTTCATTCTTTTACATATAGCTGTGCAGTTTTCCAGCACCACTTACTGAAGAGACTGCCTTTTCTCCATTGTATATCCTTGCCTCCTTTGTTATAGATTAGTTGACCATATGTGCATGGGTTTATCTCTGGGCTTTCTATCCTGTTCCATTGATCTATATTTCTGCTTTGGTGCCAGTACCATATTGTCTTGATGCCTGTAGCTTTGTAGTATACTCTGAAGTCAGGGAGTCTGATTCCTCCAGCTCAGTTTTTTCTCTCAATATTGCTTTGGCTATTCGGGGTCTTTTCTGTCTCCATACAAATTTTTAATTTTTTTGCTCTACTTCTGTAAAAAATGCCATTGGGGAGTCAGCTCGACACACTACCAGTCCCTCCCATCAGGAAGCTTGCACAAGCCTCTTAGATAGTCTCATCCACCAGAGGCAGACAGCAGAGGCAAGAAGAAATACAATCCTGCAGCTTGTGGAACAAAAACCACATTCACAGAAAGATAGACAAGATGAAAAGGCAGAGGGCTATGTACCACATGAAGGAACATGATAAACTCCCCAAAAAACAACTAAATGAAGTGGAGATAGGCAACCTTCCAGAGAAAGAATTCAGAATAATGACAGTGAAGATGATCCAGGATCTCGGAAAAAGAATGCAGGCAAAGATCGAGTAGATGCAAGAAATGTTTAATAAAGACCTAGAAGAATTAAAGAACAAGCAAACAGAGATGAACAATACAATAACCAAAATGAAAACTACACTAGAAGGAATCAGTAGCAGAGTAACTGAGGCAGAAGAACAGATAAGTGACCTGCAAGACAGAATGGTGGAATTCACTACTGTGGAACTGAATAAAGAAAAAAGAATGAAAAGAAATGAAGACAGCCTAAGAGACTTCTGGGACAATATTAAATGCAACAACATTCGCATTATAGGGAACTCAGAAGGAAAAGAGAGAGAGAAAGGACCAGAGAGAATATTTGAAGAGATTATAGTCAAAAACCTCCCTAACATGGGAAAGGAAATAGGCACCCAAGTCCAGGAAGCGCAGTGAGTCCCATACAGGATAAACCCAAGGAGAAACATGCCAAGACACATAGTAATCAAATTGTCAAAAATTAAAGACAAAGAAAAATATTGAAAGCAGCAAGGGAAAAACATACAAGGGAAATAACATACAAGGGAACTCCCATAAGGTTAACAGCTGATTTCTCAGCAGAAACTCTACAAGCCAGAAGGGAGTGGCATGATATACTTAAAGTGATGAAAGGGAAGAACCAACAACCAAGATTACTCTACCCAACAAGGATCTCATTCAGATTCAATGGAGAAATCAAAAGCTTTAAAGACAAGCAAAACCTAAGAGAATTCAGCACCACCAAACCAGCTCTACAACAAATGCTAAAGGAACTTCTCTAAGTGGGAAACACAAGAGAAGGAAAGAACCTACAAAAACAAACCCAAAACAGTTAAGAAAATGGTAATAGGAACATACATATAGATAATTACCTTAAACGTGAATGGATTAAATGCTCCAACCAAAAGACACAGCCTTGCTGAATGGATACAAAAACAAGACCCATATACATGCTGTCTACAAGAGACCCACTTCAGACCTAGGGACACATACAGACTGAAAGTGATGGGATGGAAAAAGATATTCCATGCAAATGGAAATCAAAAGAAAGCTGGAGTAGCAATACTCATATCAGATAAAATAGACTTTAAAATAAAGAATGTTACAAGAGACAAGGAAGGACACTACATAATGATCAAGGGACCAATCCAAGAAGAAGATATAACAATTGTAAGTATATATGCACCCAACATAGGAGCACCTCAGTACATGAGGCAACTGCTAACAGCCATAAAAGAGGAAATCGACAGTAACACAATAATAGTGGGGGACTTTAACATCTCCCTTACATCAATGGACAGATCATCCAAAATGAAAATAAATAAGGAAACAGAAGCTTTAAATGACACAATAGACCAGATAGATTTAATTGATATTTATAGGACATTCCATCCAAAAACAGCAGATTACACTTTATTCTGAAGTGCGCACAGAACATTCTCCAGGATAGATCACATCTTGGGTCAAAAATCAAGCCTCAGTAAATTTAAGGAAATTGAAATCATATCAAGCATCTTTTCTGACCACAACGCTATGAGATTAGAAATGAATTACACGGAAAAAAACGTAAAAAACACAAACACATGGAGGCTAAACAATACGTTACTAAATAACCAAGAGATCACTGAAGAAAGCAAAGAGGAAATCAAAAAATCCCTAGAGACAAATGACAATGAAAACACGATGATCCAATACCTATGGGATGCAGCAAAAGCAGTTCTAAGAGGGAACTTTATGGCTATACAAGCCTACCTCAAGAAACAAGAAAAATCTCAAATAAACAATCTAACCTTACACCTAAAGGAACTAGAGAAAGAAGAACAAACAAAACCCAAAGTTAGCAGAAGGAAAGAAATCATAAAGATCAGAGCAGAAATAAATGAAATAGAAACAAAGAAAACAATAGCAAAGATCAATAAAACTAAAAGCTGGTTCTTTGAGAAGATAAACAAACTTGATAAAATTTGATGATAGACTCATCAAGAAAAAGAGGGAGAGGACTCAAATCGATAAACACAGAAATGGAAGAGGAGAAGTTACAACGGACACTGCAGAAATACAAAGGATCCTAAGAGCCTACTACAAGCAACTCTATGCCAATAATATGGACAACCTGGAAGAAATGGACAAATTCGTAGAAAGGTAAAACCTTCCAAGACTGAAGCAGGAAGAAATAGAAAATATGAACAGACGAATTGCAAGTAATGAAATTGAAACTGTGATTAAAAATCTTCCAACAAACAAAAGTCCAGGACCAGTTGGCTTACAGATGAATTCTATCAAACATTTAGAGAACAGCTAACACTCATCCTTAAACTCTTCCAAAAAGTTGCAGAGGATGGAACACTCCCAAACACATTGTATGAGGCCACCATCAACCTGATACCAAAACCAGACAAAGGTACTAGAAAAAAAGAAAATTACAGACCAACATCACTGATGAATATAGATGCAAAACTCCTCAACAGAATACTAGGAAACAGAATCCAACAGCATATTAAAAGGATCATACACCATGATCAAGTGGGGTTTATCCCAGGAATGCAAGGATTCTTCAATATACGTAAATCAATCAATGTGATACACCATATTAACAAATTGAAGAATAAAAACCATATGATCATCTCAATAGATGCAGAAAAAGCTTTTGACAAAATTCAACACCCACCTATGATAAAAACTCACCAGAAAGTGGGCATAGACGGAACCTATCTCAACATGATAAAGGCCATATATGACAAACCCAAAGCAAACATCATTCTCAATGGTGAAAAACTGAAAGCATTTCTTCTAAGATCAGGAACAAGACAAGGATGTCCACTCTCACCACTATTATTCAACATAGTTTTGGAAGTCCTAGCCATGGCAATCAGAGATGAAAAAGAAATAAAAGGAGTACAAATTGGAAAAGAAGAGTAAAACTGTCACTGTTTGCAGATGACATGATATTATACATAAAGAATCCTAAAGATGCCACCAGAAAACTACTAGAGCTAATCAATGAATTTCGTAAAGTTGCAGGATACAAAATTAATGCACAGAAATCTCTTGCATTCCTATACACTAAAAATGAAAAATATGACAGAGATATTAAGGAAACACTCCCATTTCCCAGTGCAACAAAAAGAATAAAATACCTAGGAATAAACCTACCTAGGGACACAAAAGACCTGTATGCAGAAAACTATAAGACACTGATGAAAGAAATTAAAGATGATACCAACAGATGGAGAGATATACCATGTTCTTGGACTGGAAGAATCAATGTTGTGAAAATGACTAACCTACCCAAAGCAATCTACAGATTCAATGCCATCCTTATCAAATTACCAATGGCATTTTTTACGGAACTAGAACAAAAAGTCTTAAAATTTGTATGGAGACACAAAAGACCCTGAATAGCCAAAGCAGTCTTGAGGGAAAAAAAAGAAGCAGGAGGAATCAGACTCCCTGACTTCAGACTATACTACAAAGCTACAATCATCAAGACAATATGGTACTGGCACAAAAACAGAAGCATAGATCAATGGAACAAGATAGAAAGCCCAAAGATAAACCCATGCACCTATGGTCAACTAACCTATGACAAAGGAGGCAAGGATAAACATTGGAGAAAAGACATTCTCTTCAATAAGTGGTGCTGGGAAAACTCGACAGCTACATGTAAAAGAATGAAATTAGAACACTCCCTAATACTATACACAAAAACAAACTCAAAATGGATTTGAGACCTAAATGTAAGACCGGACACTATAAAACTCTCAGAGGAAAACATAGGAAGAACACTCTTTGACATAAATCACAGCAAGATCTTTTTTGATCCACCTCCTAGAGTAATGGAAATAAAAACAAAAGTAAACAAGTGGGAACTAATGAAACTTCAAAGCTTTTGCACAGCAACGGAAACCATAAACAAGACGAAAAGACAACCCTCAGAATGGGAGAAAATATTTGGAAACGAATCAACAGACAAAGGATTAATCTCCGAAATATATAAACAGCTCATGCAGCTCAATATTAAATAAACAAACAACCCAATCCAAAAATAGGCAGGAAACCTAAATAGACATTTCTCCAAAGAAGACATACAGTTGGCCAAGAAGCATATGAAAAGCTGCTCAACATCACTAATTATTAGAGAAATGCAAATCAAAACTACAATGAGGTATCAGCTCACACCAGTTAGAATGGGCATCATCAGAAACTGTACAAACAGCAAATGCTGGAGAGGGTGTGGAGAAAAGGGAACCCTCTTGCACTGTTGTTGGGAATGTAAATTGATACAGCCACTATGGAGAACAGTATGGAGGTTCTTTAAAAAATAAAAATAGAATTACCATATGATCCAGCAATCCCACTACTAGGCATATACCCTGAGAAAACAATAATTCAAAAAGACACATGCACCCCAATGTGCACTGCAGCAGTGTTTACAATAGCCACGTCATCGAAGCTACCTAAATGCCCATCGACAGATGAATGGATAAAGAAGTTGTGGTACATATATACAATGGAATATTACTCAGCCATAAAAAGGAACGAAATTGGGTCATTTGTTGAGACGTGGATGGATCTAGAGACTGTCACACAGAGTGAAGTAAGTCAGAAAGAGAAAAACTAATATCGTATATTAACAGATGTATGTGGAACCTAGATAAATGGTATAGATGAACCGGTTTGCAGGGCAGAAGTTGAGACACAGATGTAGAGAACAAATGTATGGAAACCAAGGGGGGAAACAGCAGAGGGATGGCGATGGTGGTGTGATGAATTGGGTGATTGGGATTGTCATGTATACACTGATGTGTATAAAATTGATGACTAATAAGAACCTGCTCTATAAAAAAAATTAAATTAAATTAAAAAATTTATAAAATGTCATTGCTAATTTGATAGGGATTGCACTGAACCTGTATATTGCTTTGGGTCGTATAGTCATTGTCACAATATTGATTCTTCAA
The DNA here is from genome assembly GCF_949987515.2 of Delphinus delphis. Taxonomy (NCBI): domain Eukaryota; kingdom Metazoa; phylum Chordata; class Mammalia; order Artiodactyla; family Delphinidae; genus Delphinus; species Delphinus delphis. Next base: position 51,703,016 of record NC_082699.1, read on the forward strand.
TCCAAGAACACGGTATATCTCTCCATCTGTTTGTGTTATCTTCGGTTTTTTTTTTTTTTTTGTGGTACACGGGCCTCTCACTGTTGTGGCCTCTCCCCTTGAGGAGCACAGGCTCCGGATGTGCAGGCTCAGTGTCCGTGGCTCATGGGCCTAGCCGTTGCACATCATGTGGGATCTTCCCGGACCGGGGCATGAACCCGTGTCTCCTGCATCATCAGGCAGACTCTCAACCACTGTGCCAACAGGGAAGCCCCGATTTCCATTTTTATAGGTGTTAGCATTTCCCTTATGTATTGAGGTGCTCCTATGTTGGGTGCATATATATTTATAATTGTTATATCTTCTTCTTGGATTGATCCTTTGATCAATATGTAGTGTCCTTCCTTGTCTCTTGTAACATTCTTTATTTTAAAGTCTCTTTTATCTGCTATGAGTATTGCTCTTCCAGATTTCATTTCATTTCCATTTGCATGGAATATCTTTTTCCATCCCCTCACTTTCAGTCTGTATGTGTCCGTAGGTCTGAGGTAGTTTGGTGGTGCTGAATTCTCTTAGGTTTTGCTTGTCTGTAAAAGTTTTAATTTCTCCATCGAATCTGAGTGAGATCCTTGCCAGGTAGAGTAATATTGGTTGTAGCCTCTTCCTTTTCATCACTTTAAATATATTGTGTCACTCCCTTCTGGCTTGTAGAGTTTCTGCTGAGAAATCAGCTGTTAACCTTATGGGAGTTCCCTTGTATGTTATTTGTCATTCTTCCCTTGTTGCTTTTAATAATTTTTGTCTTTAATTTTTGTCAATTTGATTAGTATGAGTCTTGGCGTGTTTCTCCTTGGGTTTATCCTGCTTGGGACTCTCTGTCCTGCTTGGACTTGGGTGGTTATATTCTTTCCCATATTAGTGAAGTTTCTGACTATAATTTCTTCAAATATTTTCTCTAGTCCTTCCTCTCTCTCTTGTTCTTCTGGGACCCCTATAATGGATTTGTGGTGCATTTGATGTTGTCCCAGAGGTCTCTTAGGCTGTCTTCATTTCTTTTCATTCTTTTTTCTTTATTCTGTTCCACTGCAGTGAATTACACCATTGTATTTTCCAGGTCACTTATCCATTCTTCTGCCTCTGTTACTCTGCTATTGATTCCTTCTAGTGTATTTTTCATTTCAGTTATTGTATTGTTCATCTCTGTTTGTTCCTTAATTCTAGGTGTTTGTTCTTTAATTTTTGTAGGTCTTTATGAAACATTTCTTACATCTTCTTGATCTTTGCCTTCATTCTTTTTCTGAGGTCCTGGATCATCTTCACTATCATTATTCTGAATTCTTTTTCTGGAAGACTCCCTATGTCCACTTCACTTAGTTGTTTTTCTGGGTTTTTTTCTTGTTCCTTCATCTGGTACACAGTCTTCTGCCTTTTCATTTTGTCTACCTTTCTGTGAATGTGGTTTCCGTTTCACAGGCTGCAGGACTGTAGTTCTTCTTGTTTCTGCTGTCTGCCCTCTGGTGGATGATGCTATCTAAGAGGCTTGTACAAGCTTCCTGATGGGAGGGACTGGTGGTGGGTAAAGCTGGGTGTTGTTCTGGTGGGCAGAGCTCAGTAAAACTTTAATCCACTTGTCTGCTGATGGGTGGGGCTGAGTTCCCTCCATGTTGGTTGTTTGGGCTGAGGCAATCCAGTACTGCAGGCTACAGGCTCTTTGCTGGGACTTGTGGCAGACTCTTGGAAGGCTCATGCCAAGGAATACTTCCCAGAACTTCTGCTGTCAGTGTCCTTGTCCCCACGGTGAGCCACAGCACACACACACCACCCCCCCGCCACGGCCTCTGCAGGAAACCCTCCAACACTAGCAGGTAGGTCTGGTTCAATCTCCTATGGGGTCCCTGCTCCTTCCCTCTTGGTCCTGTTGTGCACACTACTTTGTGTGTGCCCTCCAAGAGTGGAGTCTCTGTTTCCCCCAGTCCTGTTGAAGTGCTGCAGTCAATTCCCGCTATCCTTCAAAGTCTGATTCTCTGGGAATTCCTCCTCCCATTGCCGGACCCACAGGTTGGGAAGCCTGACATGGGGCTCAGAACCTTCACACCAGTGGGTGGATTTCTGTGGTATAATTGTTCTCCAGTTTGTGAGTCACCCACAGAGCAGTTATGGGGTTTGATTTTATTGTGATTGCGCCCCTTGTACCATCTCATTGCGCTTCTCCATTGTCTTTGGATGTGGGGTACCTTTTTTGGTGAGTTCCAGTGTCTTCCTGTTGATGATTGTTCAGCAGTTAGTTGTGTTTCCGGTGCTCTCGCAAGAGGGAGTGAGCGCACATCTTTCTACTCTGCCATCTTGAATGAATCACTATCAACTGCTGATGCCAACGCTTTTCCTCCCAACACTGGGAAGCTGACTGATTGCATCACTAAGTCCTCTTGTTACTGAACCGAACTTGAGTCTGCTCAGCCATGTGTAGTAAAGCCAGTCTAATGACAGTGAGTTGTGGTGAAGGTAAGTGCAGTGTTTATTATAGGGAGCCAAGCGAGGAATTCAGGAGAGCTAGTGCTCAAAAAGCCTGAACTCTAATCAGTTATTTTTGTAGAATGGCTCCCAATTTGGGTTTGATTGATGTTTTTTTCATGATTAGATTGAGGTTATGTTTAATATTCCATAATCTTGCTATTGCTAGAAAAATTACATCAACTGAAATCACTCCCCCTCTGCCTGTCCCTGCTCCCACCCCATCCACATGACCAATGTTCAAGCCCATTATCAAAAGATGCAAAAGAAATAATAATAGAAACATCATGAGCAGATGAAGGTAAAACATTATAATGCCGAAAGAATTTCTAGTAAGGTGGCAGCAATCTGAACCAAATGGCAGCTTTTGCAGCATACCTATATTATTCCTTACTTCATAGTTTTAAGATAAAAAATTCCAAGTACAATTTTAAAAATTATGGTACATAACGTTTTCAAAAAGTTGGTATTATGCTGTTTCCTCAGGAATGAGGTGGTGCTGGATGTCGTTGGTGGAATGGATTTAGGGGGTGGGCAGTTTTCTTAGAGACATGCTGCCAGGAAATCAGTCTCTTTCCCAAAAAAATCCATGAGGTTGATTAAATAAGCCCTCCTATATGTAAAAAAGCACATGATTTACCATCTGAAGGGTAATATGGCTACATTATGCCTCATGTGGCCATATTATTGGCCTTTAAGCCAACTTTAGCCAAGAGTGGTCAGCATCACCTTACAAAGAAAAAGATGACCAGTAAAGATGACCTCGTGGCCTGGTGGCAAGGGTAATATACCTCAGAACTACAGACCTGAGTAAATCAAACCACCAAAGAGAGGGATAGTTGAAGAATGAAAATTACATCTGCAACAGAATAATATGTAATAATAAATGCATAAGTTAACATTCAGTATATTTTTGTGTGTTTGTTTATTGTAAATAAATACTCTTAACGTTTTTCAAGTAAAGAATTCAGTTATAGTTCTATTGTAGAAAATGGAGTCTAGATGAGCTCTAGAGACCATCAAGTCACAGTAATAGTACATAGAGACTCCCAGATGTTTGGTACCCAAAAGGGATGTTTACAAAAACACATTTTTGCAAAAGGACTGTTACATTTGCACAGATGTATGTGTGTATCAGAACAGAAAATGCACTTTGGGGAAATTAAATAACTATTGTTTGAAAAAGTGGACTTTTAAGTATGGTTATAAATCTCAAAAAGAAATAGCTCTAATTTATTGCCCATCTAGGAGAAATTCTGGGTGTACTCTTTCTGGATGTACTTTCCTCTTCATTCTTACAACTATGGCACAGGGGAGTAATTATCAGTTTGTGAATTCTACTGTGAAAGGACCTAAGTGATTTCACTGGAAATCTTTCCCAGAGACTTTCCTTTGCTTTTTAAAATAATATAATTGGATGTGAAATGAATGGCTGGCACATTTTATAACATATATATTGCAAATGACGGTAGACTTGAAAGAACTAGAAGTGCCTAAATGCTATGGTTGTGCCAGTAACGGAGGCATAGGCTCTTGGGTTTTGTGGGAATGTATTAAATTTCAGAACCTTTTAAAAATGTAATAAAAAACAATGTTCATAAGGTTCCTAAAACAACTCTATATTAATCTGGCTTTTGGTAAATAAAATTCTAAGGAAAACTTCCTTCCAAATGTGAACATGTCACAGTAAAAATATATTGACATGGAAGGAATGAAGATGAAATAAGTAATATTTTCCCTTAAACACAAAGGGATTATAGTTATGATTCACTAATTAGAAACAATAACATGATTTAAAAGCTATGATGAATTTTATATGAGAGTTGTCGTAGACCAATTTATTTTGATGGATAATTGTCAGAGTAGTAAATTGAGGTTATAAACTGTGCTACATAATGTAGGATATTTGAATTCACTATGATTATGACAGAACAAAGCAGCCAGTAGATTCTAAATAAATGATTTGATGACTATGTTGAATATTGCAAAAATCAATTAACATGGTATTATGCTTTGTCCTGTTAAATAATGTCCATTTTATAAAAGCCATAAGGCTTATTAAATTTAAGAAGTTGCTTTAGTCTTTCATAATGTCTGAAGACATTAAGTAAACCACGAGCATAAAAAAGAAGCATTCTAAAGCGCTTTGTGGGCCAATCTGGCTTGATAAATAATCAAAGCTTATCCCATCTCAAAGAAAATGTGGGATTATTCAAAGTTATTCATTTTTGACCATAATTCATTCTGATGTATTATTATTCTAACTTCTCAAACATGATTTTGTAGGACAAAAAATGGAAATCATAAGATAGCTTCACATTAAAAAAAAGCATATAATAGATCACATTCATGTGCCTTTTTCATTCTGCTGTTGAGATCATTAATGAAATAGTAATTCCCATGGTGTTGGACATGGCATAATTTACTATTTGGCTGCTGGGATAGTTTCCTGATATTTGTCACCAATATTGGGCAGTTGTTCAATCAGATAAAGTGGATTAAATATTTTTAATGTGTACGAATGAAAACTCTCTTTTTCAAAGGAATGAGAAGGTGAGAGGTAAAACTTTGAGAACATCTGTAAAGGTGGATTTACAGAAAGTATGCTTGATGTTTATGTTACCAAGGTTATGGTTTTATCTATAGAAGGTATTTTTAAATTTACTTTATAATTACATTATAAAATGTTAAAGAAGAATACAGAAGTTTTGTCACTGACATGCCAGTTTTTTCCTGAGTGTGTCTGAGGAAAGCAAGTTTTACTGGACAATTGAAATGTTATAAAATATGAACAGTCACTGTCCTCGCTTCAGAGAGTACTATTGGTGACAAAACATTTTTCCTGTAAATATTTCATCTTTCACTTATGAACTAAACATCTCATCTCCACCCTATGAATTTCCCATCTTTTTTACCTACTAGTAGTAAGAACTTGAGCAAATAATTTCATTTCAGGGCCTCATTAGGAAATGCATACAATGTTCATTAGTGTTTTTCAAAACATGGGTCATTACCCCATTTGTGGGTCACAACTAATATTTTTATAAAATAAAATGGAATTGACTCAATTTGAATAGAAAATATAGAGAACAAGACACAGTAAAAGGCTTGTTTGCAAATTTTGTTTTAGTTTTAAATATCTGTATGCACAGTGTGATATAAAGTGTATTCCTTAATATAAGATGTAGGCAAAAAAGTTTGACAAATACTGTTCTAAAGAATCATAAGTTCCTTCTAAGTCTAAAATGAAATTATTCTAGTTTCCAGCTCAAAAACTCTGATATTGACCTCTTTTAACCTTATGTCATATGGTTTATTGCCTGACAGACAACAGTAGCCAGCTATTGGGCTGGCCAAAAAGTGCCTTCGATTTTTAAGTAAAAATAAAAAACACATTTTTCATTTTCACCAAGACTTTTATTGAAAAAAGTATTCACCCTTTTGTTCCACTACCTTCTGCCATTTTTCAGGCAACTTCATAATTTCATCTTCCCAATACTTTTTTATCTTTTTGAGCAAAGAACTGTTCCAGGTACCTTTTACAGTCTTCCAGGGAATTGAAATTTTTTCCTTTAAAAGAATTTTGTAAAGACCAAAATAAATGGAAATCTGAAGGTACTATGTCTGGTGAATACGGCAGATGAATGAGAACTTCCCAGCCAAGCTAAGTTTTTGCCTGGTGATCAAAGAAACATGCAGTCTTGTGTTATCCTGATGGAAGGTTATGCGTTTTCTGTTGACTAATTCCGAATGCTTTTTTCTAGTGCTGATTTCAGTTGGTCTAACTGAGAGCAGTACTTTTTGGAATTAATCATTTGGTTTTCAGGAAGGAGTTCATAATAGAGGACTCCCTTCCAATCCCACTATATACACAACATCACCTTCATTGGATGAAGACCGGCCTTTGGTGTGGTTGGTGGTGGTTCATTTCGCTTGCCTCACAATCTCTTCTGTTCCACGCTCTTGTACAGTATCCATTTTTCATCGCCTGTCACAATTTGTCTTAAAACGGAACATTTTCATTACATTTAAGTAGAGAATCACATGCAGAAATATGGTCAAGAAGCTTTTTTTCGCTTAACTTACGTGGAACCCAACCATCAAAGTGATGAACATAACTAGGCAGGTGCAAATGATTTTCAACACTTGATTTGGATATTTTGAGTATGTTGGCTATCTCCGCCGTGGTATAACACTGATGGTTCTCAATTAATGTCTCAATTTGATCGCTATCAACTACAACGGGTCTACCTGCCCGTGGAACATCATCCAGTGAGAAATCTCCAGCATGAAACTTCGCGAACACTTTTGACATGTTCAATCACTCACAGTACCTTCTCTGTACACTGCACGAATCTTTTTTTGCATTTCAGTTGCGTTTTTACCTTTTAGAAATAATATGCCGAAAATGTTGCTTTTTTCCTTCCATCTTCAATGTTAAAATGGCTACAAAAAAATTCACCTATTTTGATAAGTCTTTTTTAAAATGCATGCTGATGTGACAGCTGTCATGTGCAATCTAACAAAATTCTTTCAATGAAGTTAAAGACAACTAAGTGCTACTAGAGCCATCTTATGGAAAAAAATGAACGAACCTTTTGGCCAACCCAATACAAGGGCATTTAGTTAAAGTGAGTGAAAAATATTTACTCCCTCAATTAGTTGTACTCGTTATAGCCACTGTAAGTCATTAAAAGACAACTTCTTGGGCTTTCACACACTCTGGGTAAATGCCAGACCTAAGGCAGATAGGAGTTTGCCATGTTTGAGAAATAGAAATAGGTGAGAATGGTAGGTATCTAGTGAAAAGAGACAATGGTAGGAGATGAAGTAAATCATGGTAAAGTGTTTAGAGTATATTTTTACTGCCAGAGGAGCCATTTGAAAGCTGTAAGCAGAGGACTTCTGTGGCCTTTTTAAGACCAGTAGGATCGCTGTATAGAAAATAGATTTTTACACAGCAAGAATGAAACTAAGAAGGTTAAAAGACTATGACAGTCATTCAGGTGAGAGATGGTTGTGGCTTCTATTAAGGTAGTAGCAGTGGAGATGAAAAAAAATAGATGGATTTGGGGAAGTTTTGGAAGCATACAATACAGAATTTGCTAATAGACTGGATATAGGGGGCTTGGCAAAGAAGGGAATCAATGATAGTTCCTAGAATTTTAGTTGTGATGGGGAAGAGCAAGTTGGGGGGCATGGTGGCAGGAATCCAGATTTCTGTTTGGGAGATGTTAACTTTGAGATACATTTTAGGCATCTAAATGAACATGTCAAGAAAGTAGAACTGGGTTTCATGGGAGAAGTAAGGACTGCTGGATTTTATGCATTTGGGCATCATCAACATATAAACAGTATTTATAGCCACAGGACTGCTACTTCCATAAGAGTGTCATGCAGTGTCTCTTTTAGTCTTGATAACAATTCAAGGGAGATATTTTCTTTTTATATCGATATGATTAGCTTCTTTCTATATCTGATCGACTCCTATGCTCAGAGATACATAGGCTAACTGTCAAGCAGCTACTAAATGGTGGAGCCTGGATTCAGATTTGTCTGACAGAGTTCTTGTTCTTTCCATTACACCAGGTTGTTTTACTGAAGTATTAGAATATGTGAATTTCTGAGTGGAGGATTTTAAATTTTTTTGAATGAAGGTTTTTTTTTTTTTTTTAAAAAAGGTCTGTCTAGTCTAGAGAGAATGAACTTCATTCAGAATCTAATCCAAGTTTATAAATTCAGTAGTCTTTTTTATCCTTATGCAACTTCCCTTGGGCAGGTGCCACTGATAGTTCCTTTTTTTCTTTTTAACTCTACTCCTTTGGCATGTGGAATATGACTCTCTGTTTTCCTTTCTCCTCATATGTTGATTTTCTTTTCTTCACTGACCCTTAAGTATACGTGTTATGCAGGAATTTTTAGCCTTCTTTCTTAACTTTACATATTCCCCCTTTACATTTTTATGTTCTCATTGCTTCAAATACTAAATATACCCTTATGACCCTCAAATTTTTTGCTTCCACTCCAGACATTTTTTCCCTAGCTCTATCCAACCAGTTCCAAAGGTTTCTGAAAGCAATTAGCCTGGAGGCTCCCCCGTGCGAATAAAGAGGAGCGAAGTGTAGGGGCTGTGATTAATTCATCTACTTATAATCATTTACATATCGGCTGCCTTTATGGAGTTTAAAAAATAGACTGGCAAGCAGACAGTGATCCACGGGGAGCGTTAACTAAGGGTTTGGATTGGCACGAAGCCATTCATGTGAACATAAAGAAGTCCTCGGCCACAGGAACATAACTTGCAAAGCAGAATTCTGCTTAGTTCCTCAAAGAGATTTAACCAGAAATTTTTGAAGTGTATCAGGTCAGCCGAACATTAAAAAGAAAATCGAAGGCGAATCCCATCATGGAAGGAGGAAAGTTGGGGACAGATAACGGGTTCGCGCAGAACTTTGCATTGCAGCAGGTCATGAAGAGAACAAGGTACCGATTAGGAAGTGGGAAGAGAATGAATACACCTATGCAGAAAAAAGTGAAAAGCCGGGAGTGGCACACATTAAAGACCCAGAATTTGTTAAGAATCCACGGTAAAATAGACATCTCACCCCAAACCGGCTTCGGCGGCTCCCGCTCCAGCGGCTCCGGCTCCAGCGGCTCCGCCCCCGCGCCCTCACAGACCTTAACGCGCCGCGCACCGCCCAGCTCGTCCCGCCCCCTTTCCCGACTGCCCCTCGGCAGAGCCGCGTGCACGTGTGAGGCGGATCCCGCCCCCTCCGCGCTCTTGGCCAATGAGAAATGACGTCGTAATTCGCCACCGCCTAGTCTCGGGTCGTGTGACCGCATTTCCCCGCCCTCTCGCCCGGTTGCCTCCAGGTTCTGAGAAGATGGCGAAGGTCTCAGAGCTTTACGATGTCACCTGGGAAGGTAACTGCTGCCGGGGCGGGCGCGGAAAGACCAGAAGCCGTGGGAAGCCGTTCGGGAGTACCTGCTGCCCTCGGAGAGCTGGATTTTCCGGTCTCTCTTCGGCATTGGACCGGCAGAGCTGTGGTGGTGGCTGAGGTGGAGGTTGAGGCTGACCCCTTCCTTGGCCCGGCCACCGACTGGGGTCTGCGGTGTTTCCCACCTCTTGCGCCAGTAGGCTGACCGACCGTCCTACCTCCGCGGCAGTCCAACGGCGCAGGGTAGCTTCCATTGAAAGGCGACCGGGACCTGGGGCTAGGGTTGTCATACGTTTCCTGTGGCTGCTGGGCGGCGCGGAGGAGGCGGGATAGTTGCCTGCAGAAGCGTCTTTGCAGCCGAGAAATACACGGCCTGTACGGGCCTTTGAAGTGCTCTGTAAGGGTTACAATTCTGTGTAGTAAAGGTGTGTGGAAAACCCGTGAACATATCTGATTCTTTTACATGGCAGTTTACATTTCATTCTCTCTTCAAAACTGGGTTTCTGATTTCTCCCCTTGTTAATTATTCCCTGTCCCATTCCCCCTCAAAACACATTTACACACACAACTTCCTTCTTATTCCCTACCAGTAAGTAATTCCTTTTCTGAAGGGGAAGTACCTCTGGTTTAATCTGAGGTGGAGTTTGTGTTTAAATTTGGAAGCAGCCAAACTTTGGACGAGTACTGTAAGAGATTTTCCTTTCTTAAAAACTTTCGTGGGAGGCATGCATGCTTAAGAGAAGAGCCTTGAGTTTCTCTAAGGCATGGAATTTGTGTAATCGAAATTTATATTCCCAACATTTCACAGTAGACTTCAGTAGCTTATTTGTTCGGATATTTAAATAATGGCCTGATAACACGTGGACTGAAAACTATATTGATTGTTCAGTGGTGAGTAAATCTTTCCAGTATTACAAAGTTGAAAACAATAATGAGAAAAGGTAAAATTCTTTTATACTGGAAGTGAATTCAGTGATTTATTATTGCTTTTGTGGCTTCTAGCACACTGTGAACCGCAGTGTTTCTACGTGTACTGGGGAATCCATTATATTAAAAGTATTAAGTTCTCAGTACTTGGAGACAGCAAATTAAGTGACACAGTCCCTACCTTCAGGGAGTTCATAGTCAAAAGGAGAAAGACAGACTTGTAACATGGTTTTAAAAGGCTTGTGTCAGGGTATATTCCTTCAGTAGCTACGTGGCTGTTATTTTTAATGCTTTTAAGAAATTTTCAAATATTTCATGGTTTTTTGAAGGTGCTATTTTGAAGGTATGTTCAATATAAGTTTCTTAGATGATAGTGTTGTGTAGAATGGTAGGGAATGAGTGGGTGTGTTAACTACCAGCAGACAAGGTAATTTAAGTAACTTGGACCTTACCCTGTGGACATTCTAAAGATGAGTGACATAATTAGATTTAGATTAATCAATAATAACTACTTCACAAGTTTGTTGAGGAACAAAAGGGAAAACATATGTTAAAGTGCTTTTAAACTATTAAATACATATAAAAAGATGATCTGGCTCCTGTCTGTGTCTCCAGCTTTATCTTAAGCTACTCTTACCCTTGCTCTGTGAGCTGGCCACGCTGGCTTTTGTTGAATTCCCTAAATGTGCGATGCTCCTCTAGTCTTAAGACTGGATACAAGCTATTCCTTCTGATAGGAGTGTTCTTCCCTCCTGGTTCTACTCTTATACTCTGCTCTACTGACTATACTTTTATCATTTCTCGGCATTCCCCTCAGAGGTCACATACTCAGAGAGCCTTCCTTGACCACCCTACCCCCGCCCATTCTCCATCCCGCCACCAAAATTTAAAAGAGAAAAGACAACAAAAACAAGCAACAAAACTTACCCCTGGTCCTTTAACTATGTGTCCTCATAGTACTGAAGTACTTACCCAATTGTGTTAAGTTTAAAAATGTCTCTCCTCGAATGAAGAGGGACCAGGCCTATCTTGTTCTAGTGCATGACATATTGGAGGAACTTAGTGATCTGTTGACTAAATGAATTGTTAGTAGGATTAAAAGATCATCACAAAAAATACTATAAGTAATTTTCTTAGTATTGGAGTGATTTTTTTAGTATCTTAGACTTAGGCAACTCACTTAGCAAATAGAATATAGTTTGCTCATTTTAATTAATGTAATTAATAAGTAGAATTAAAATTCTATTTTAGGAGACTTTTAGGAAAAGAGTATTGTAGATTTTTCTTTCAGAGACTTTTGGTAACAAGAGGGTAATGGGAGGACCCTCGGGGTAGTTTTTTTGTTTAGATTTGGGGGGGGCGGGAGTGTCAGTTGACCTGTGTCCTTTAAGAATTCCATTGAATAGGGCTTCCCTGGTGGCGCAGTGGTTGAGAGTCCGCCTGCCGATGCAGGGGACACGGGTTCGTGCCCTGGTCCGGGAGGATCCCATGTGCCGCGGAGCGGCTGGGACCGTGGGCCATGGCCGCTGAGCCTGCGCGTCCAGAGCCTGTGCTCCGCAACGGGAGAGGCCACAGCAGTGAGAGGCCCGCGTACTGCCAAAAAAAAAAAGAATTCCATTGAATAGCATCATGAATTAAAGTACTGGAAATGGTTAGTTCAAAGAGTAGTGTGATTTCTTGTGATAGGAAAGTTTATCACATATTTATAAAAGACGTATATACTAAGTTTAACGCTCTCTTAGTTTCTCTTGGGCTCTATAAAAAAGTAGGTATATGGTTTATTTATCAGCCAGTTGAAGGTTATTGATGTTTATTATATAGAGGAATTTGGAGGTGGGAAAGAGTTGAAGGAGGGTATAGTCAAGTTTGTTGAGAATAGGGTATTTGGGCAGAATATGGATAGGATGCCTCACACAGTGCCTGGCCTATAATAGGCATTAAATGAATATTTGTTGAAAAAGTATTTATTTAAAATGTTTGAGGGGATTTTAGTTGTGTATGCTCACTGTCTCTACTTCTCTTTTTATTCAGTCCTTTAAACAACCACAATGTGGTTTCCATGCTCTATTAGTCCAGTAAGATTTCTAGGGAGATCTAATGCTGGGTCTAATGTATCTGTTTTGTACATCTATACTACATTTGTCATTGCAGGTCATTCCCTCTATGAAAAATTCTTTCGTTGGTTTCTTAATAGCATTAAGGCTCTCTTTTTACTTTTCAGAACTTTGCTGTGTTCTCTACATCCATTTGCTCCTTAATTTTTGATGTCCCCAGTGGTTCTTTCCTTAGCCCTCTTCTTAATCTGTTATTGGTGGTGATTAATCCTGAGTTCAACAGACTTCTAACTGATGCAGGCATAGGTGTTATGTGGTCTGTGACTTTCCTGAAATTATATGCAAAATTGAGTGTGTTTTTAAACATGTACATATTTCTGGGGGAAAGTTGGTTCAAAGGTCCCATCAGCTTCAAAGAGCTCTAAAAAGGTTGAATGTCTTCTGTGGGTAATCATCCACACCTAGCTTTAATTATTAGCCTATATGCTAAATGACATGTTAGTTAAACATATATTTGAGTACTTTGTGCCAGCTGCTGTTCCAGTTCTTGAGGATACAGTGCTGAAAAAGACAGGCAGGGTCCCAGGTCTCATGGCACGTACCCTGAGATTTCACTTCTGCACTAAAAGTTCATATTTATGGGTATGTAAATATTTAGTGAAGGTCATTTTTGCAAGGTAAGAGCTGGAGAGGTAGGTTGGTGCCTTGAATACTAGCCTAAGGAGTTTGGACTTTATTTTGTAGATAGTTGGGAGCCACTTTCCTATTTAAAAAAAAAAAAAAAAGATCAGTGACTCCTTTTGGTAAACTTAAAATTTTAAATGGACTTTTGATATAGGGCAGGGCTTTTTCTTTGATAGGGATCTCCTGATTGAAATTCCTTGTCATCTTTAATAAACCATTTTCAACTTTGCTTTCTGTAACATGGAACAAGAACATAAAGACCCTTGTATAGCAGCTTCAGTGCACAAGTCCTGTAGATTTTTATTATTTTCCTCTTATTTTTAATTGAGTCACCTTAACATAACAGCAGTTTTTGAAAGCTCTTTACCTTTGTGGAGTCTTTTTAAAGCATCCAGCTTTGTTTTGTAGAAAAAGTCTATCTTTTGCACTCAAGTTTTTTTTAGCTTTTGTAATATTTAATTACAGTATATAATTACATTAAGTTTAACTGCCATGAACTGGTTTGCATGCAACTGACTTTTTAAAATGTAACAAATAATGGAAACAACCAAGAGCCTGTTGGCTAAGAGCTTCTCAAATGCTAGGGGCATCATTAGTATTTTTTGCAGGAAGAAATTCTTTGATTATAACTGGAGGATAGTTAGAGTTTTTAATGAACCTTATTAATGTCACCCATCATATTTTTTTCATTGAAGTATAGTTAATTTACAAACACCCCTCATATTTTAATTACTTGTTTACATTCTGTACACACACAAATCTTCTCAGTGCTTCCAATGACCAGCATAGTGGTGAGAGTCAAAAAATAGCTCTCAGTAAATGCTAATTAAAATTTTTGTAGCACTTTATATTTTATGAAGTGCTTTACATAAATTATCTGATATTAGGAGTTCTAAACTCAGATGCCAAGAAGATGAGGATAATGTGTGAAATTGCGTGAAAGATGATAGTGGTGCCTATGAAGAACTGGTGAGTGCGTGCCTTATCTAAAGGTAATCAGAATCAGATTAAAAACAGATTACCCCCCACCCCAACCCCCAACATTGTACTGGCTAAGACATTTGAGGGGTCTAGGTTTTGCTTTATGTAATGTTCATTGCAGATAGGCTTGTGATCTTCTGTATTTTATAGCTGAGGTTAGAAATGTTACATAACAGGTCCAAGATGACTGTGCTAAGTAGCAGCATTGGGATTTAAACCAAAGTCCTCTGACTGTAGCTCCTATGTCTTTATGCCACTTCATGCTCTAAATCTGGAATTGGCATTATTTTCTGTAAAGGGCCAGGTAGTAAATATTTTCAGCTTTGTGTGACATATGGTCTGTCTCAACTATTCAGCTCTACCATTGTAGCACAGAAACAGTCAGACAGTACCGAAATGAATAAGGGTACCTGTGGGTTTTTTTGTTTTGGGTTTTTTTTTGGGGGTGAGGGGTCCCTGTGTGCTGGTAAAACTTTATCCATAAAACAAGTGGCTGCAAAATTTGGTCCTGGGACTTTATTGACCCCTGCTTTCAATCTCCTGCTTTAAATGAAATATGAAGACCAAAGCCAAAGATGGAAGGATTAGGAAAAGATAAATAGCATTTGGTTTTAGAGAACGTACTGTTGGCTTGCAGAGAAGTTTCAAAGCCTTTTGGTTCAGAAACAAAAGAGAATTAAAAGTGGGTATGAGAACACGTAAGGAAACAGGGTAGAACATTAATAGCTTAAATTTTTTTGAGCACATTTTGTACCATACTCTGTTCTAAACACATAAATTATCTCACAGTGCTTACCACAACAACTATATGATACAGGTATTATTATTTTTCATCTCCACTTTTTAGATGAGAACATTAAAGTGAAAAGTGTTAACTATCCAATATCACACAGATAGAAAGTGGTAGAACTGGCATTTGAACTCCAGCAGTTTGAATTTTGCATCTTCACTTTTAACCACACTATACACTAGTGCCTTTGGATAGTAGAAGAGATATCTGAAGAAAGAAGATAAAAATTTAAAGCTTATGGGAGTTTTGAAACACAGGAAAAACCTTTGGATAGTGAAAAGAATTGTGAGGCAAAATTGAAGTGTATGTAACACTTTAAATATATTTTTGAGGGAGTCATAACAGTGCATAGATAATACTTTTTACTTTGCTTTAAAAATATCTTGAAGTACATGTTATACTCAATTTGGTTTTCTTTTAAAATTTAGAACTTGGGTAAATAGGGAAATATTTGTGTGAACGGGCTCATTGTTTTTCCTAGTTGATCTTTAGAAAAAGTGCTTTTCTTACCAAGTCCAAGATCATTCTGCTCAACGAGCAACAGGCTAATAAATCAAGAGGTGAGTTGTTGGGACAAGGAATAGTGACTTTATTCAGAAAGCCAGCCAGCTGAGAAGATGGTGGACTGGTGTCCCAAAGAACCATCTTACCCCAGTTAGAATTCAGGCTCTTTTATAACTAAAAGAGGGGAGGGGGTATGGTTGATTGCTGCAAACTTCTTGGTGTCAAAATCCTTTGTTCTTGCATCTGTTCATGTAGGTCAGGTCATGATGTTCCTGAAAACCTCCAACAAGACAAACTTTATACTCTGTTTGCAACTTCTTATCTCTGTATGAGTAGAAAAGTGTTATACCTTTAAAGGTTGGAGTCTTGAGAAAGGGCTGGCCTGTATATTTCAGGCCATTAGGCAACACTCTTAACTTGTAGCAAAAGCAATAGAATACAAAGGTTAAAGTAAAAGAAAAAGATACAATATGGAGTCAGATTTGTTCTTTCCTATTATACTTTGCTCTCCTAATTTTCCTTCTTCTGGTGAGTGATCCTTCAGGTTTTTTTTTTTTGTTTTTTTTTTTAAGGATCTCTGGGAGTAGTCTTTGACAGAGAAACATGTTCCCCACCCCTGCTGTGGGTTACATAAACTAAGAATTAACCTGAGCTCCATTTTGCAATGGCCTGAAGGAACTGCTTTGCCTGCCTTCTCTCTCTTCCCCAATAGGTGGGTTGGGCACTTTCCCAGTCCCTGGGAAAAGGTTGGTCCCCAGCCTTTTTGGTACCAGGGACTGGTTTCACGGAAGACAATTTTTCCACAGACCAGGGTGGAGTGGATGGTTTTGGGATGATTCCAGCACATTACATTTGTTGTGCACTTTATTTCTATTGTTATTACATTGTGATATGTAGTGAAATAATTATAAAACTCACCATAATGCTGACAGGCGGTGGAGCTCAGGCAGTAATGAGAATGAGGAGGAGTGGCTGTAAATACAGATGAAGGTTTGTTCACTTGCCCGCTGCACTCAGCTCCTGCTATGCGGCCTGGTTCCTGACAGGCCACGGACCGGTACTGGTCCATGGCCTGGAGGTTGGAGACCCTTGCCTTACCAAATGAGATACTTTTACTCCTCTACCATAGTTTATGCTCTTTGTTGTAGAATTCATCTAACAAACTCCCTTTGATCCTTAGGGCTTAATTCACATATCACAGATGTCTTCTTTAACCCTTTCTCCCTGCCAGGTGAAATTAATCTTTCCCTCACCTTGCTTTCTTAGTGCTCTGAACATAACCACTATCTTACCTTTTATCACATTATTTTGCTGCTGTTTACAGTTTTTCTGTTAACTTGTCAATTTCTTAGGCACACTGGATGATTCTTTTTCATCATTACGTTTATAGCATGTTATAAAAAGTATGTATTAATATATTTTTGAATGACTAATTAGAAGTCATGGGGGACATGACAGTGGGTGAAAGGGAATGTTTTAAAAGTCAGAGATTTTCCAGTAATATACTTTGATTATGAATAAGTAGGAGGAGACTGATGGAAAATTGAGTACTGTTGGTAAATGAGAAATTTGACAAAAAAGGAGATGGGACCAGTTTTTCTCTTTTAGTCTCTAGTTTATGGGAAGGAATTCTACAGTTTCTTAAAGGGCATTCTAAAGCAAGTTAAGAAATAATCTAATAGATTAAAAGATATTTCTTAAATTCAAACTGCATATTTTATTAATTCACCTGGGCTAGCATTTCTTAATTTGGGTGTCAGGGTACAGGCAAGGGGTGCAGTTTTGTGGAACAGATCTGTAAAACACTAAATAGATTTATATTCCCGAGGCTCTTCCTATTTTAAAATAGTCTGCCAGGTTGACAGAGAATGTCAACTTCAGACAGTATAACTATGGTGTAGGGGATGTGGTTTGAATGAGTTCTGAGAACCCAGGTCGTGGACCTTGTGGATATATGTTATATGCACGTTATCTTGTGGATATATGTTATATTGTGATGTAATAAGGTATAATGTATATTTGGTCTTCATCCCCAATTTCTGGCACAGAGCTCCTAAACCCTTGTAATTTCCTTAGTGGTAGGGTTGATAGGAACATCTTCTGTTATAATATTTGGTCTTAGTCCTGGGTTCCACATACAACATCTTCTAAGATTTATAGTGATACATGTCTTTTTATATACCATTGAATAACTGGTGGCTGGATAGCTTCGGGATGGGGGCTGGTCACTGGTAAGACCAAGACTTGAGTGAAGGGTTGGAACTTTCAACCCTACCCCTCAACCTGCTGGGAGGGGAGAGGATCTGGAGATTGACTTAATAACCAGTGTCTAAGGATCTAATCAGTCATGCCTACAGACTGAAACCTTCATAAAAGCCCCTAAACTTCAGGGTTTGTAGAACTTCTAGGTTGGTGGATACATCAAGGTGCTGGGATGGTGACTCACTCAGAGAGGGTACTCCTATGCCCCCGAAAACCCCCTCCCACCCCCAGCTCTTTGCTCTGTGTATCTCTTCCATTTGGTTGTTTCCTGAGTTGTATCCTTTATAAAAAACCAGTAATAGTAAGTGAAGCACTTTCCTGAGTTCTTTCAGCCACTCTAGCAAGTATCAAACTGGATGAGGGAGTTGTAGAAAGGAACCCCTGATTTTGTAACGAGTTGCTCAGAAGTATGGGTATCCCTGACTTGTGTTGGTTTCTGAAGTGGGGGCAGTCTTGTGAGACTGAGTCCTTAACCTGTGGGGTATGTGTAACCTACTTTTTGTTTGCCTGCTCAATTCCTCTTCAACCTTTAAGATTGAGTTCAAGTTACTTCCTGTGCAGAGTGAGAGTCAAGGTGATTTCTAGGTTTCAGTAGAAGAAATTAACTATGTTAATTTGTAATGATTTTCTAAGACCGTTTTTGTAAATTCACTTAGGGTCCATTTTCATCTTATGATGATTTTTGTTTTCTTTTGTAGACTTCGAACTGTAGGGACTCAGGTAATGCATATAAAGGTAGTGAAAATCCTATATGCTTCTCTTAGATATATTCTATAGAAGCATAGCATATTGTTTATTTAACTCATGTGTTCAACAACAACTTAATTCAACTATTTAAATCTGTACAACATGTATGTCAATAGAAGGAAGAAGGTAGTACTTCAGATGAATATGTAAGATTTTCAAGAGGTAAGAGTAAGAAAGCATGTATGTAATTGGTGAACTGGACAGTTAATTCTACCTTAGCCATATAAAAAAGGGATCTTTTTTCTGGGTTAGGTACTCCCCCACCCCAGTTATTATTTCTGCTATTGTCAGAATGCTGTTCTTTGAAACTCCAGTTCCCTATTGTATTAATATGCAAAGTTGTTCTCTCAACTTTTGTTGTTTGCTAGTGCCTTTGACCTTACTTTACATTATTCATTTTTATCTTTATATATAATCAAAAAATTTCCTTTGTCCTAATTTTTTCTTCTGTTTATTTCCCTGTGTAATTGTGTATCTTTATATGGACTGTTGTAGTAATGTTGTTATTAAGAGAGTTTTGTGATGAATGTTTCTTCAGTGCTGATAGCCTAATATGATACCCTGATTATGAAAATTTTATATTCTTGAGTCAATGGGTAAACTTCAGGAGCACCTTGAATTTTTGAGATTTCAATGTATAATTTTATTTGTTTTTCTGAGAAAATAATCCTTAGCTTTTATCAAATTCTGAACATTGTAACCCAAAAACGCTATGATCCATAGTTGCTTAAAGGGATAGAGGATATTTGTAGCAGACCCATGCCGTACACTACTTTTAAAGATAGTTGTAATATCAGTTGTAATGCATTTTCAGTCTTCTAAAGCAGGGGTCCCCAATCCCCTGTCCTCAGCCTGTTAGGAACCAGGCCACACAGCAGGAGGTGAACGGTGGGTGAGTGAGCAAAGCTTCATCTGCTGCTCCCCATCACTCATATTACCGCCTGAACCATTGCTCGCACTACTGCCTGAAACATGCCCCTCCCCCGTCTGTGGAAAAGTTGTCTTCCACGAAACCACTCCCTGATGCCAAAGAGGTTGGGGAGCGCTGTTCTAAAGGATCTGTTGCTCTTGCTAAAATGATTTTCTGCTTTATGAAATTTGAGATACCATAGACTTTTACATTAGTGTGAGTGTATTTTCTTAAAAAGCTGATTTCATCTTGTCAACTGTTTGACATTAATCAAATGTATATATATATGTAATCGCAAGCATTTTTTTTTCCAGAAATGCGAGATAAAATGAGAAAATGGAGAGAAGAAAACTCACGAAACAGTGAGCAAATTGTGGAAGTTGGAGAGGAATTAATTAATGAATATGCTTCTAAGCTTGGAGATGATAGTAAGTTTTTAAATTTATTGTGTTCATGCTCAGCACATGTTTCATTTACAGTTCTTAGTTTTTTTTTTAAAAAATTATTATTATGTTTTTCTGCTGTTCATATTAATCTCTCTATGATCTGTTAGTTTTTAAAAAACTTCTTAGGAAGTCTTAATGACAATTTTATTTTGAGAAGGACTTATAATTGTTGGTAGTAGTGAAGCTATCAAATAGGCATTTTTGTTTTAAAGCTCACAAGGCTGTAGTCCTGGTCAGGTCAAAATGTATTTTATAATGATTTTTTGAAACAGTAAAAGTATTAAATAATTAGAGATTTTTTTTTACCTTATATTAAAATATTTTGCATTGCTGAAAACATAAGGTTGCTTTCTTTCCTTAATTCCAGATGTAATACAATAAATCAATTTTCAGTTATGAGTAATGTTCTTTAAAATATCAGAAACAGGAAGAATTTATTATCTAATTTCTGCTCTGAGATTTTTATATTAAATTCAGTTTTTTCCTCTGTGTATCTAGTTTGGATCATATATGAACAGGTGATGATTGCGGCCCTTGACTACGGTCGGGATGACTTGTCATTGGTAGGTAGTTAAACTTGTTTTATTTTATATTTAATTTGCTTCATAAATTATGTGTAAGCAGTTAGTATATGGCTGTATTGAATGCTTTCTGTAGGTGGTTTTCAGTGCTACTCTTTTTTTTTTTTTTTTTTTTTTGCGGTACGCGGGCCTCTCACTGTCGTGGCCTCTCCCATCGCGGAGTACAGGCTCCGGACGCGCAGGCCCAGCGGCCATGGCTCATGGGCCCAGGCGCTCCGCGGCATGTGGGATCCTCCCAGACCGGGGCACGAACCCGTGTCCCCTGCATCGGCAGGCAGACTCTCAACCACTGCGCCACCAGGGAAGCCCTCAGTGCTACTCTTGAGTAGCTGGGACTAGCTAGGTACTTTGGGACACAGTATGTTTTTTTATCTTTTTAACAATCCTGAGAAGTAGATGTTTAGTATCCCAGTTTCACTGAAGAGGTTAAATTAGTTGGTGAAGGTTATCCACTTAATAGGTGAATTATGCCATATTATAGAGTTAAAAATAAGAAGCATATAGTTTAAAACATTTATTTTGGGGGTTGTTAAATGACTTACTTAATATATAATGTTAAGTACTGTTTTACAGTGTTTTAAATGTATATGTTAAATTAGTAGAAAATCCTGACATGTACAGAACATGACTTAAAATATTAATATTAGGTATTTAAGTGGGGCCTGACACATTATGGAAGTAATTTTTAATTTTAATTTAATTTTAAAATAAAAGAATGATAGCTATATTTTTAAACACTCATGTGCTAGGTGCTATGCTAGAAGCTTTACATCATGGTTTATTTAATCTTTATAATTATTTCTTAATTTGATTTGTGTTGATACTATCACTATATTCATTATATAAATCAGGAAGCAGTGGTTTCTGTTCTTTTGTTCTGTATTTCTGAGCTCTTAAGTGCTCCTTCACACTGCTTCCTCATTTAAGCCCAAAAGAAATACAAAAAAAACAGAAAGTAGAAATACCCAAGAACATATGCATGTCTAATTAGCTTTGTCCTTTTCAAGGTAATTATGTCATGTTGACTATACACATAACTCCAGTGGAACTACCAGTGATAAAAAATATTCCATGAAACCGTTGTATTACATTTAGAACCTATGAGACATAGTCTTTTGAATACCAACAGAGGTGGCAGCTTATATCTTGAGGGAAATTTTGAAGTTTTTTTTTTGTATAGCAAAATGCCATTTGGTAAAGTAGGAGATTAAGTGAATAGGTAATAACTTCTTTTGTAACACAGTATTTTTCTTTTTAATGGTTCAGAAGTTCAGCACAGCTAGCTTGATTGAACAAGTACTATGAGTTTTGCATGATGTCAGAGAAATAAATGACCATCATTTTCAGTTTTGACTAACTTGAATATTTTTCTTATTATAGAACTTAGAGCCACAGACTTTGAAGCTATATTTCCAGATCATATTAAAATTTACTTTATTATTGGTTAATAGTTTCTTCATTAGTTAAAGGCATTTTTAATCAGTTATGGTTGGGGGAACTAGAGTGGACCATTTTTATCATGCTTAATATTTCTAGCACTTCCAAGACTCTTATAATCCCTTATAGGTTGCTGAGAACATAGTAGGTGCTCAATAAATATTTGATTATTTGTATAGTTGAGTTGATGGGTAAATTATGGATATCTGCCAAAAGGAGATTGGTACTCCATTGATATGGTGTCTGTATTTTATGACCCCAAATCACATGTGTACTGACAAGGTGATTGATTAGAATATGACTTCAACAGGGCAAAATTAAACAAAGTGTTAACAGTATTTGCTAGGGACTTGAGGTTACTACCAAAAAACTTAATTTTTATCAAGAGAATGTTTGTGCAATACTTAGGAAGAAAAGGCCAGGAAGCAGTTGTAGTTATTTAAGTGGTGCCTGACACATTATGGAAGCAGTTTTTAAGTGATACGGTAGTAGTATTTGAAGAGTTATTAGTGGACCTCATAATCTGCTCATTTTCTTAGTTAAGAGCTTGATCAGTTTCTGAGAACTGATTGTTGTCCTCACTGTAAGTTCAGAGTTCTTTTACCGCATTATTCATTACTGATTAATTTCACTTATGTCATTAGATCTCAGTAATGAAATTATTTAAGAAAAACATTGAAGACTATGTAAGCCGTTCCTTGTAACCCATTTAGTATATGTAGTGTAATTACTACTCTTCAAGTCTTTTTTACCAGTATTTTTTTTTTAGTTTTGTCTTCAGGAGTTGAGAAGACAGTTCCCTGGCAGTCACAGAGTCAAGCGACTAACTGGCATGAGATTTGAAGCCATGGAGAGGTAACTGAATCTTGTAAATAGTGTGATCCTGTTTTAAAATGGCAAACATGGGTTCTTACATTTAGGTCCTTCTATACCCGTGGCAACATCGTTAATTGTGCAAGATCTTTTGCTAGTGAGCTTCAGAATAGTGTCAGAGTGCTTCTCAGCCTAAATCCTGCCAAGTTACTCTCCTTAAATAGAATTTGACATAAGAGTGTAATCCATTTACCATCTTTGGCCTAGTGGAATTGGGATCATGCTTTGGAGTAAAATAGGCTTCCTATCCTGTTTCTAAGGATTTATTAGCTATTGACCTGGCAAATTATTTAAGATTTTCAGCCTTACTCCTCTGTAAAACAAGAATATTACCAACTTGTCAGGGTTGTTTTGGGAATTAATAATGATATATGTGTAGTGCCCTCACAGGCACTCAAGGTACAGAAGCTATTATTATTATTATTTTATTTATTTATTTATTTTTTGCGGTACGCGGGCCTCTCACTGTTGTGGCCTCTCCTGTTACGGAGCACAGGCTCCGGACGTGCAGGCTCAGCGGCCATGGCTCACGGGCCCAGCTGCTCTGCGGCATGTGGGATCTTCCCAGACCAGGGCACGCACCCGTGTCCCCTGCATTGGCAGGTGGACTGTCAACCACTGTGCCACCAGGGAAGCCCTATTATTATTTTTTTAATTGAGATATAATTGAGATATAACATTGTATTAGTTTCAGGTGTATAACATAATGATTTGTTAAATGTGTACTTTGTGAAATGATTACTGCAATAAGTTTAGTTAACATCCATCATCATAGTTATAAATTTCTTTTTTCTTATGATAAGAATGTTTAAGGTTTACTCTGTTAGCAACTTTAAAATGTACAACACAGTATTGTTAACTATAGTAAACCATGCTGTATTTATATCCCCAGGACTTAATTTATCTTATAACTGGATGTTTATACCTTTTGACCACCTTCACCCACTTCTTCCACTCCCCATTCCCTTGTCTGGCAACCACTAATCTGTTCTATGTATCTGTGAGCTCAGGTTCTCTTTGATTCCACATGTAAGTGAGATCATACAGTATTTATCTTTCTCTGTCTGACTTATTACACTTAGCATAATGCCCTTAAGGTCCATCCAGGTTGTCATAAATGGCAGAATTTCTTTCCTTTTTAATGGCTCAGTAATATTCCATTGTATATACAGTTGACCCTTGAGTAACATGGGTTTGAATTGTGTGGGTCCACTTAGTACGTGGATTTTTTTCAATAGTAAATACTACAGTGCTACACAGTCTGTAGTTGGTTGAATCTGTGGATGTAGAACCTTGGATATGGAAGGGCCGATTTTAAGTTATATATGGATTTTCCTTTTTTTAATTTAAATTTTTACTTTTGGCTGTGCTGGGTGTTTGTCGTGGCATGCAGGCTCTTCATTGTGGCACATGGGCTTCTCGTTGCAGCACGCGGGCTTCTCTAGTTGTGGTGCACGGGCTCAGTAGTTGTGATGTGTGGACTCTCTAGTTGTGGCATGTGGGCTCTAGAGCATGTGGGCTCAGTAGTTGCGGCACGTGGGCTTGGTTGCCCTGTGGCATGTGGGATCTTAGTTCCCCAACTAGGAATTGAACCTTCATCCCCTGCATTGGAAGGCGGATTCTTAACCACTGGACCACTAGGGAAGTCCCCTATGTATGGATTTTCCACTGTGCCGTAGGTTTGGTGCTCCTAACCCACACGTTGTTCAAGGGTCAGCTGTACTTACACCAAACTGTTTTAGCCATTTATCTGTCGATGGACACTTAGGTTGTTTCCATGTCTTGGCTGTTATAAATAATGCTGCAATGAACATGGGGGTTCAAATATCTTTTCAAGTTAGTAATTTTATTTCCTTTGGATAAATACCCAGAAGTAGAATTGACTAGATCAAATGGTAGTTCTGTGTTTAATTTTTTGAGGAACTTTTATACTGTTTTCCATAGTGACTGTGCCAATTTACATTCCCATCGACAGTGCACAAGGGTTCCCTTTTCTCCACATCCTTCCAACACTTGGTATGTTTTGTCTCTTTGATAATAGCCATTCTAATAAGTATGAGGTGATATCACATTGTGGTTTTAATTTTCATTTCCCTGATGATTAGTGATGTTGAGCACCTTTTCATGGACTTGTTGGCTATTTGTGTGTCTTCTTTAGAAAAATGTATATTCAGTTGCTCTGACCCCTTTTACTTGGATTGTTTGTTTTTTTGTTATTAAATTATATAATTTCTTATAATATTTTGGTTATTAGCCCCTTATCAGGTATGATTTGCAAATATTTTCTCTAATTCCATAAGTTGCCTTTTGATTCTGTTGACGTTTTTCTTTGCTGTGCAGAAGCTTTTTTAGTTTGATGTAGTCCCACCTGTTTATTTTTGCTTTGGTTGACTTTGCTTTTTGTTTTGAATCCAAAAAATCATCACCAAGATTGATGTCAAGGAGCTTACCACCTACATTTTCTTCTAGGGGTTTTATGGTTTCAGGTCTTATGTTCAGGTCTTTAATCCATTTGAGTTGTTTTTCTGTATGGTGTAAAGATAGAGGTCCAGTTTCATTCAGGCTGTCTAGTTTTCCCAACACTGTTTATTGAAGAGACTGTTTCTCCCCCATGATATATTCTTAGCTCCTTTGTCATAAATTAATTGACCATATATGTGTGGGTTTATGTCTGGGCTGTCTGTTCTGTCCCATTGATCTATGTGTCTGTTTTTATGCCAGTACCTTACTGTTTTGATTACTATAGGTTTGTAATATAGTCTGAAATCAGGGAGCCTGATCCCTCCAGCTTTGTTTTTCTTGCTCAAGATTGCTTTGGCTACTCAAGATCTTCTGTGATTCCATACAGATTTTAAGATTATTCTATTTCTGTGGGAAATGGCATTGGAATTTTAAGAATTGCACTGAATCTGTAGATTGCTTTGGGTACTATGGACATTTGACTAATCTTAATTTTTCCAGTCCTTGAGCATGAGATAATCATCTCATTTATTTGTGTCTTCAGTTTCTTTCATTAGTATCTTACAGTTTGTAGTATATAGGGCTTTCAGCTCTTTGATTAAATTTATTTCTAGGTATTTTATTCTTCTTGATGCAGTTATAAATGGGATTGTTTTCTTAATTTCTCTTTCTGATAGATTCTTATTAGTGTATTGAAACACAACAGATTTTTGTATATTAATTTTATATCTGCAACTTTATTGAATTTATTAGTTGTAACAGTTTTTGATGGAGTCCTTTGCACAAGTAAGCTGTGATTGTATTCACCTGTCTCGCAATTTTGGATGCAGTGGTTTGCCCTGTAACTTTAATTGTCTGATGGATCTAAGAAGAGTTGTTGGGTCAGCTTTTTTCTTGCGAGGATGGTAGTGATGACTTCCAAGGTCTTTATGTGCCAGACCAGGAACCAGAAATCTTGAGTATCTTTTCATGCAATAATTGGCCATTTATGTATGTTCTTTGGAGAAATGTTTGTTCACATTGTCTGTTTTTAAATTGGGTTACTTTATTTATTTACATCTTTTTATTATTTAGTTGTAAGAGTTCTTTATATATAGTCTAGATACAAGTTTTTTATCATATATATGATTTGCAAAAATTTTCTTACATTATGTGAGTTGTCTTTCACTTGCTTAATGGTGTCTTTGATTACAAAGGATTTTGATTTTTTTATGAAGTTCAGTTCATTTTTTCTTTTGTTGCTTGTCATTGTGGTGTTATTTCTAGAAACCATTGCCTAATTCAAGGTCACAAAGATTACACCTCTTTGCTTCTAATAGTTTTATCGTTTCAGTTTTTGCATTTAGGTCGTTGACACTTTTGAGTTAATATAGTATGAAGAAGGTGTCCAACTTTATTCTTTCTTTTGTGGATATCCCGTTGTTCCAGCACCATTTGTTGAAAAGACTGCTTTCCCCATTTAACTGTCTTGGGCAATTAAATCAATTGAATGTAAATGCAATGTTTTATTTCTGGGCTTTCAATTCTGTTCCATCGATGTATATGTTTATTATATACCACACTGTATCGATCCCAATATTGATATTGTAGCTTTGTAGTAAGTTCTAAAATTGGGAAGTGTGAGTCCTTCAACTTTGTGGGTTTTTTTTTTCAAGATTATTTTGACTGAGTCTCTTAAATTTTTATATTCATTTTAGAGTCAGCTTGTTGTTTCTTACCTTTTTAACTTGGTGTTTTAGGTGAGACAGGGTTAACTTGTACCTCAATTGTAGCAGCTTTTTTCACATAAGATCTATAGATATAGTTTTTCTTAACCCTTTTATTTCTTGGCTTTTGGCTTATGTGTTTATGTATATGTATATTTTAATATCTTTGGATCTTCTCAGCAAAGGGCATGGATAAATAAAAATAAATAAAATAGTATTATTATAGGTTAGCAGAAAATAGTTTTGAATCAGAGGACAGAATGGAAGAAATCTGCAAAGGATTGCTCCTGAATCAGTATTCTACTCTAATACCACTTTTTGTTTTACTTCAAGTAGTATGAGTTCCTAGCCCGTTCTTAAAATATGTGAATAGCAAAGCACATCCCAGAGTCCAAGATGAATGATTTTTCAAATTATCTTTTTAACACATTTTAATAGTTATCATTCTACCCTCTTTCCAGCCATACAAAAAATTGATATGGTAACAATAATTTATTTTTAAGTATTAACTCAGGTTTCTAAGAAACCTAGTGAACTTTAATTTCTTTAAGCTTTTATTCTTTAATTGAAACTCATATCATCATTTTACCTAGTAAGGTTTTACTGTTTTTTTCTGAAAGAGTGGCTGTTATATGTTTTTGTTACACAGGACCTTTAACCATTGATTCTCATACATGATTGTGTGAATTAGAATTATCTGTGGCATTTAAAAAATATGTAGTTGCCTAGTCCTCACTACTGAAATCAGTCTGTTAGGGGTGTAATGCAGGAGAATAGACAGGCAGATTTGAGAACGTTGCTGACTAAAGGTAAATTTTTATGGACCTTCAGTGTATTAGGCAAGACTCTCTAGAGAAACAGAACCAGTGGGATGTATGTATATTTATGTGTGTATATGTGTGTGTATACATATACATATATATATAATGGAGATTTATTATGAGGCAGTTATGGAGGCTAAGAAGTCCCAGGATCTGCTCTCTGTGACCTGGAGACCCAGGAAAGCTGGTGCTGTAATTCAGTCTGAGACCAGGTCTGAAGGCAAGAGAAAGTGAGATGAGATGTCCCAGCTCTAACAGTGTAAGGCAGTAAAAAGAGGTAAATTCTTCCTTCTGCCTTTGTTCTATTCAGGCCCGTGAGGGATTGGATGGTGTCCACCCATATTAGGGAAGGTAATCTGTTTTACTGAGTCCATGGATTCAAATGCTAATCTCATCTGAAACACCCTGAGACATACCCGGAAATAATATTTGATCTCGGCACCCTGTGGTTGACACATAAAACTAATCATCACACCCAGTTTTTACATAAATTACTTCTTTTATTATAATATAACTTAAATATGTTCAAATATAAAACCAGTATTAGTGCCTTACATGTATATTTTCATATAACTGTGAAAACAATGTATGGTTTCTAATAAAATACCAAAAAAACTAGAAAGTACTAAAATTCAGATTATCATTCTATTAATGAAGTGAATGAATAGTTTCCTCTGTCATTTCCAATATATTTCCTAGAAGTTATATAGTTGGGAAAAGATCCCCAAGTGATTCTCATGTACTGTGTCTTGTGAGAACCCGTGCTCTATGGCATTAATTTTGCCCTTGTTTATATACTGTTTATATACTTTATTTTATACTTGTTTAATGATACTATTTTCTCTTTCTCCATATAGTTGCAGGTTCTTACGAGGCTAGCATACCTACTATATAATCATGTGTTTGGTGTCCAAACTAATTTTCTTTTTTTGAGCTATTGCTAAGTCTGATTAACTTAGTGTACAGTGATGTTATTTGGACTTTGCATGGTATGGACATATTTACAAATTAAGTCTGATTTTATTTTTCTCAGTAGTCTGCTACAGTAGTCAAATATTCTTAGCTACTGGCATGACCACAACCACAGATACAGGCTTGGTCACTAAAATTGTGGGCTGGTGTTTGATTAAAAGATGTGTCACCATGATGATATAGAATATTCATGTGTTGAATAACATTAAGAGAAAAATAAAAAAATTATCATAGGGAACTTAAGAATAGATCACAAGAGTATATCTGCCGTCCCTAGTTTTATAAATACTGCTGTAAAAGTGTTTAAACATCGTTTTTTGCTTTCTCTAAAGATCTATATCCGGAAGTGGAGAAATTGATTGGAAGGGAGTTGGGGGTTGTGGATATGGTTAGGAGGGAATTTCAGAATCACTCGACTATGTCCTTGTATTCCAAATAAGATCACGGTGTATAGGAGCATATTGTTAGGTAAAGTTCTTTATGTGATTTCTGATGTATTCCTCCCTTTGATTGAGTATCATATAATGTTAATTTTGGCTTCTTAGTTATATCCTGCCATATTTGATTATTTTTTCATTTGATAAACTTGTTAACTATTTCCCATATGAGACTAACCCAGCAAAGTGTATTATGTGTGCATACTTAATAGGTACTTAATGAATTGAACTTCACCAGCTCAACTAAGAAAAGCTGTCATAAATATTTATTAAAGGAGAACTAATACTTAGATCATTTCCTTGTGAATATATTTGTTAAAATTAAACTTTTTTTCATGGTTTATTAGCTGTAATTCTATGTATAACTAGGACCACAAAGGTGTCTCTTTGAGCTGCTAGTTTTTACCTTTGTATTTAGGCCAAATTGAATCAGTATGTTTTTGAAGTAAGTTTTTCTATAAATACTTTATACATTTTTTTTTTTTTTTTGCTTAGAAAATGACATTGTAGCAAACTTGCTGTCATGTGAAGATCAGAAGAGGCTTAGTAGCAATTGTAAATGCATATAAAGTCCTGCCAGTTTAATCATTTTCTGTATTTACTATTTGTCACTAAATTTTAAGGTAATGATTCTTGATATTTGTTTTTCTTTTTAAATAGATATGATGATGCTATACAGCTATATGATCGAATTTTACAAGAAGATCCAACTAACACTGTAAGTTAGCTGGTTGTGCTGAAGATCAATTCGTTTTAAGAAGTGAAATTAATTTATTTTGGAAATAATGGAAAAAAACACATGGAACCATGTTCTATTTTGTTATTTTAAATATTTCATGATGGGCCATTTAAAAAAAATAGGTTTAAAATTCTTCAGTAAAATTTGATTTACAATATCTCTTATTACAAAGAAGCTAGTTGAAATTTAGAAAGAATGAATTTTATGTGCTTGCAAAAAAAAACACCTAACAGAGCTTATTGTTTTTGTAATACTTTGAAGTTTATGGAATACTAACTTCTCTGGTTTGGGTAGTTATATTTTAGTTGTCTTCATCAAAAATGAAAGACGTCACCTCAGTAATTAGTATATGGAATTGATTAATGAAGGCTTTTTTTTTTTCAGTTTTGCTTTCTTCCTTATACCTGAATAGGGATATATATATGTATATGTTTTCCTTAATATAACATCTTTAATTCTGATTTTGAACAAATATTTATCTCAGTTTATTGGGCAGAAGATTTGTTTCAAATATACTTATGTAGTTTATCTGTTTTAAAAACACCCTGGTGAAAATTTTTTTTTTAATATTGAGAACATTTTAGTTTACTATATTGGCATAATGGCTTCCCTCAGACTTACCTTTTACTAAATGAAAAGTCAGAGATGCTAGATAACGTATCAGGCGTTTCAGTGTTTCATATTATTCTATCCATACACACATATGCCTGCTAAAGTAAAGTAAATATTTTTAGAGTTTTTAAATAATAATCAGTTTGAGTTTGTTTTTTCCCTTTATAGAGACAGATTGTTATGTTAACACATAATACAACTACGTGAAGGTTTTCTCTTATTTGCCAAGTAGTTTATTAAAAATATACATTTTAAAAAGGCATATAATGTATGATTGTGGATTAAAAGATGCAGAAATACTGATTGAACATTGGTAACTTGATTCATTTTAAATTATTTATGCTAAGTTTGGAAGTTAATATTGAAGTATGCAATTTTTAGATAGCATTTATACCAGGCATTTATTGGTCATAAATCCCTGATCTCTCCTTGCCCCTTTTGTTACCTGTAGGAATATGTATTTTTTTTTGCTTGAATAATATTTTTTCCCAGCTTTATTGAGATATAATTAACATTGTGTAAGTTACACAACTTGGTGATTTGATATATGTATATATATATTGTGGAATGGTTTAGATTATTGCTTTTAATACAGTCTCACCCCAGGGATATTTTCTCTGGAAACTTTCTAGGTGTTGTGTTTTGTAGATATTTGAGTGGTAAGGATTCATCATTTTGTGAGGATTCTCAAAATATAGAAAGTTCAGGGAAAATTTTGACAGAGCTGCAAGCCTACCTGTTATTAAAAAAACCCAGTTAATTTAGATATCCCAAATAAAAAGAGAGTTAAAATTGAGAAGTTCTGAATAATCCTTAAATCTTATTTATCCTAATAGCTTACCATCTGTCTTAATAAAACAGTCCCTTATAAAAAGCCCCATTTTTCTTTTCCTAGAGATTTTCTCATGTACTTATTTCAGCTCTAAGACTTTACCACAGTTTCAAAGGTATTCATTTTTTACACAGCGATATTTCTGTGTAATATGAAATATGACATCAGATTTCTGAAAAGTTGTTTCATGTAGTTTTCTCATACTAGTTTAAAAGATTAATAGTTTGTAATTTATTTTTTTGAATTAGGAGTCATATTTTACTTCTCTCAGTTTAAGTTGGGCATATTTTAAATAAAGTATTTCACTACTTCAGATTCTCAGATAATATGTAACTAAATATTATTCTATCTTTGTAGTACTTTCCATGTTTTATGGTTTGGCTCCCCTCATAGACTATGTATGAGGGGGTAATAACTAAATTATTTAGTTGTTAGGTAAACATTTTTGAACAAGGTAACTAAATTCAGCTTTGCTAGATGTACTATTCTTTCGTCAAATGTTATTTTTATCTAGTCTCCCCTCAGTCCCTTCTGTCCTTCTGTAAATGTTTATTGAGTACCTGTGAAGAGCCACGAAAATGTTGGTGTTACTAAGAATAAAGACACTATTTCTGTTACTGTATCCATAGAAAGCACTGTGTTAGACATTAAGGGAGAAAAACAAAGGCATATAAGACCTAGAACTAATAAAGTCTAGTAGGGGAAGACTTTACTTATATTAAACAGTAAAGTTACTATGTAGAAGACACGATAGTTATAATTCAAGCTTTTATACTGTAGAGCTTTGCATAGTCTAAAGCTGATCATGTGACTCTTTCATCTGCTTCTGTGTTCCTATATATCCAGTATAGAAATGAGGCTGTTCATTAAAGCTTTAAGGAGCTCTCTTTCCCTCTCACATTCATTCATTATTTTTTCAAAAAATGTTTGTTGAGTGCTTGCAACATGCTTGTTGTGGAGACTATCAGGATGAATTAGACACCATCCTTGACTTTGTTTTTAGAGAGATAGCATGATATAATGAACACATTATGGACTTTGAAATAGACTTATTGAATCCTGACTCTGGTGATTTGCTGCATTACTTTTGAGCCTTGTAGGCCTTGAAGGATGAGTATGGCTTAAATAAGACAAAGGTGGTAGGCTGGGGAAAGACATTGTATCCCATGAATGACATGAGTAAGCCTTAGCATTATTAAAGTACATGGCCTACCTAGGGAAAAAAGAATAAAGTGATTAAAATGGAAGTTTTCAGATTTTGGGAGATTGCTTAAATGGGACATCTCATCTGTTTTTAAAAAGCTGTAAAATATTCTTTTGAAAAAAGTAACATGTACCCATGTTAAAAAATTACAAACAGTACAGAGTATATGGTGAAAAATAAGTCCTCCCACCCCTGATCTCAAGTCCTCCTTCACTTAGGCAAACGTTGTTAACAATTTCTTAAGAACTCTTCCAGAAATTTTTTCTCATGCACACACAAATAGGTGTGTGTGCATGTGTGTCACTTTTGACAGGGAGAGTGGTTGGAAATGCAAATGGTAGCATACTCTACCTAGCAATATCTTTTAAAGTTCGTGTGCTGTCAGCACATCCTTTACCTCATCCTTTAGGTACCTGCATAGCATTGTAATGCATGGATATATAATCCCTGTCTTGATGGAAAACTTTCTTTTAATTAAGTCCCCTTGGTATCTGATATATTCTTCCCAGAAGCAGTGTTGCAGTACATGTCATTTGTAGGATAGATTCCTAGAAGTGAAGTCTCCTAGTCTGGAGGTCCATGTATTTTAAAATTTGATAGTTGTTACCAGATTTCCCTCCACAGAAGCTTTTTAGCTGTCTATACTCATTTATTTGGTATATGAGAGTGCTTCTTGCCCTGTATCCTCCCAGGTGGTATATTATCAGCTTTTTTTGTGTTTAACCTTTGCCAGTCTAATTAGTTAAAAATGTTACTTTGTTTTAATTTGCATTATGAGTGATGTTTAATATCTTCTAAAGGGCTTAAAGGGCCAGGTGTATTTCTCTTTTTGAACTGCCTCCTTTAACACGATTTTCGCATGAAATTTCATTTCTATTCTTGTTGAAGAGAGGGCATGGTTCTGGTGCTCTTTGTAAGTTTTAACCTCCCCCTTCTTCCTGACTGATTTACTGCTGAGGAAAACTAGGGCTCTAAGGAACAATATTTTATACCTTTTAGTTGGTTCATTGTTCAGAGTGACTAGCGATACAAGAAAGTCTACATTTGTGAACCTCCTGGTATGTTACACTTTAGAATTTTAATTTTTTTCTGCATTATCAATACATTTTTATTTCTTTTTTTGTTTTTAATTGAAGTATAGTTGATTTACAATATTCTGTTAGTTTCAGGTATACAGCATAGTGATTTGGGCCTTTTTGCAGATTAGATTCCATTATAAGTTATTACAAGATATTGGGTGTAACAGAATTTTAATTTTTTTTTTTTTTTTTTTGCGGTACGCGGGCCTCTCACTGCCGTGGCCTCTCCTGCTGCGGAGCACAGGCTCCGGACGCGCAGGCTCAGCGGCCATGGCTCACGGGCCCAGCCACTCCGCGGCACGTGGGATCTTCCCGGACCGGGGCACGAACCCGCGTCCCCTGCATCTCCAGGCGGACCCTCAACCACTGCGCCACCAGGGAAGCCCCAGAATTTTAATTTTTATTCTTAGAAAATGGAGAATGAAGTCAAATTTTGATTAGTGAAATTCCACCAGATTTTTTTTTAGAGATAACTTTGTCAGTAATACGGGAGTTGGTTTGAAAGAGGTGAAAAGAGATGAAATAGTAATTTGGAGGCTGTTCTGTCTTAGGCTAGAGATTATGGGGATCTAAACCTAGGATAAGTAGAATTGAAGAGGATGGGGGTTGGATGAAAGTATATTTTGCAATAAAAATATACAAATGATGCAAACTTAGATATGAATGTTATTTTAGAAGGATAACTCTGAAGTATGAAAATTTTCGTCACCAGCTCATCAAAATCAAGTATTGAATTAGGCTCACTGTGAGCTTTTTATCCTTTAGATTACCCCAACACCGGTCAGTTTTTTGTTTGCCTGCTTTTAAAGTAAAAGTAGGCTTTTCATCCTTTGAAAGCTCTTTGAGGGAAAAATTATGTCCATTGCATGCAACAATGCCTAGCATATATGCCTTCAGTAAATACTTGTTGAATGAATGAATGCCTTTCAGAAAGAAAGTACAATAATTCTTATCTTTTTAGTTATATTTCATATTTCAGAAAGATCAGATTTTGCCTCCAATTGTGAACTGCCTGTTATGATATATCAAATATTTGAAGTCTTATTTTGGAATTAGATGTAATTGCCTCTGTGCCAAGAGTGAAGATGGTTTATTTTTTTTTTAATAAATTTTATTTATTTATTTTTGGCTGTGTTGGGTCTTCGTTGCTGTGCGCGGGCTTTCTCCGGTTGCGGCAAGCGAGGGCCACTCTTCGTTGAGGTGCGTGGACCTCTCATTGCAGTGGCTTCTTTTGTTGTGTGCAGAGCACAGGCTCTAGGTGCGCAGGCTTCAGCAGCCGTGGCACGTGGGCTCAGTAGTTGTGACCCGCGGGCTCCAGAGCACAGGCTCAGTAGCTGTGATGCATGGGCCCAGTTGCTCTGCGGCACGTGGGATCTTCCCATGCTCGAACCCGTGTCCCCCACATTGGCAGGCAGATTCCCAACCACTGCACCACCAGGGAAGGCCCTGAAAATGCTTTTAGAATGCCATATTTCCCAGGGTCACGGCATAAGCCTCGGAGGCAGAAGAACTTGGAACTCTGCTTTCCCTTTGTTGGCGTGGTCTGTTTCTGTGTCCCAACATCTGGGGTAGGGGGCTTTCTAGGTTGTATTTTGCTGGTAGACCTTAACCCTTTAATCATTTTCTAGGTTCTCTCCCTACGTGGCCTCATTTTTTTTTAAGATGTGATATGTCTTTCAGGAAAAATTGCTAGCTAGCTCCTTGTACATATACAGAGGTATGTAAGAAATTTATGGTCATAAGAATGTTTTGAAGTTGCATAGTTTATAATAGAAATTCTGACTCCATTATTAAAATCGCTTGTAAAATGTGGAACAGTTTTCATTTTTGACTTAAACTGACTTTTACAAAGGTTGATCTAAACAAGAAATATAGAAAAATTCAGAATATTGGCATATTTTATAAGAAAAAAAGTATAAGAAAGAAATATAAATGGAAATTGATAGTCAAGACTCTACTTAATGTCTAATTAGTGCTATTTTAAAAACTGTTTTGGCATATAATTGATGTAGAGTAGACTGCACATATTTAAGGTGTATAATTTGATAAGTTTGGACATTTGTATACACTTGTGAAACCATCACCACAATCATAATGAACAAAACCATCATGCTCTAAAGTTCTCTTTGCTCCTTTTGATTTTTGTATTCTTATATATATTGTTTGAGCTTTCTTGTGAGATATCATTAAGTTACTTGCAAACAATTTCATCCTTTTGGGTCTTTGTTAGACAGGACCAGAACAGTGTTTATACTGGGACTAATTAATTCCCCATTATGTTCTTCTGGGTAGTCTGTTCGCTGCCCCAGGAATCATGGCATTTTCCAGTCTGGCTGGTAGGAAGGGGCACTATTCCCAGCCCTGTGTGAGCTCTGGGCACATTTTCTCCTAAACTTTTCTGGTAGATCTTTCCTTGGCTGTAGTGGTTTCCACATACACATGCACTGATCAGTGCGAACCTGAGTACTCGAGGGAAACCCTTGAGATTCAAGGCGAATCTCTTTAGAGTCTCCATTCTGTATTTTTCTCTCTTCTCCTGTACTCTGTCCCGTGAACTGTAGCCTCTTTGATCTTCTTGGACTCTGAGCTCCTTATGAACTCACAGCTCAACCTGATTTTCTTTTCTTGCCCAGCACCCTTGAAACTCTCTCAAAGCAGTCAGTCAGGGCCCACCTCAGTTGTTTCTGCCTGTCAGGGATCAACTCTCCTGTTTTGCCTGTCGTCCTATGCCTTAAAAGTGGTTGTTTTATATATATAGTACAGTTCTTTCATGGTCTCAGGCAAGAGGGTACAACCGCTCCCTGTTACTCCATCTTGGCCAGAAATGAAATCCCTGCTTAATGCTTATTTTAAATGATCATGGTTTTTGTGCCAGAATGTGGTAGTATTTTTCTGTAGAGGGCTGTTGTATGTGACTTAATGATCCATTGTTGCCTGTATGATAGTGATTGCCATATAGGTTTTTCTTTAAGCTGTCATGTATAGTTTCATTAGGAAGACTGGCTTTGCATAGTTGAATAGTTACCTCTTAAAAGTGTGTTTTAAACCTTATAATATTAGGAGATAAGTTACTATTATCTTAGGCCTTACATGGTTAAGCAGTGTATTGCTTATTATAGTAGAGATTTTGGGGCATGTTTCACAAATTGATTAGTAAAACCTTATGTTTAAAATCTTTGCTTATACTTCACTGAAGTGTTTGTTAGGTGGAAAACTCTTAGTTTTTAAAATAGGCTATTACAAAGTTAATACTGAATTTCTGTTTTACGTTATAAAATTATGGCATTCCACCTACTATAAATATACATAATTCAAAATAATAGTAACAAATTAATCTGTAATATTTCAGTTTCAGGAACTCTTATCAATAAATCTAGAATGGGAATCAGAAATTTGAGATCCTACTTCTCATCCTACCTCTTTTGATGCATTTAGGTTGTTTAAACCTCTGTTTTTCATTATTTACAAAAGGATTGTGTTTTAAAAAGGCATTTTTAAAGATTAATTATCTTTGAAACACTAGCAGTGCTTTATAAACTGTATTCTGCAAAATGCTGCTGACCTAAAAATTTTGGTGTTTGTTCAACAGTAGAGACATGATTCTCTTGTCAAATCAATGAGAAAATGAGTTAATATTAGACAGGTGTTTTTAAAAAAACGAAACTCATTTTGTGAATAATGGTGTCCATTACAGTGTTCATACCACATCTCTTACTGTAGAGGTATTAGTTGCTATTCATGTTTATACTTTGACTTTTTGTCTCTTATTTGTGGCATTTGAATGCAGTATTTTCAACAAGTTTCACTGCATCTATACAATATCTCATTTCAGCTAATACAAATCCTGTAAGGATTGGGGCAATATATCAATATTAAACTAAGCAAGCCTGTGCCAGTTCTTTAAAGATCTCATAGGCAGAGCTTTTGGCAAGGTTTAACACATATATATTAAGCATAGACCAAAGGTAAAAAAGAAGGAAGATAACATTTATTCAGTACTGTTATATGCTGTGTACTGTGTTAGATACTTCACTTTGATACTTGGAGATTGGTGGTATTATTGAAGTTTGGGCAGGTCGGATGTTTTGGTCTTGGTTAGAAAGCTCGTAAGTGACAAGAGTTGGGATTCAGTTCCTTGTTTTTTTTAATTTCAAAACCTAGACTCTCCGCTCTAACATATTGCCTGTGGAAGAAGTAGTGTCATCAAAAATGAAATGAATAAACAAAAATGTTTCAAATTCTGTTGAACTGGTGAAATTAGATAATATATGCCCCAAAGAAATTAGTTTCTTAATTGTGTTAATTTAATCCTCACCTATTTTCAGAAGGACTTTGGAATAAGGCGTACATTTGAAGTCTAATATTCTTCCTAAAGGCTTTAGGATTGAGTTACTTTTAGAGCTTTACTTTTCCTTTCCTTCTGAATTCTTGAGACTTAAACTTTACATTTATTATGGCACTTTCATTGTTGTGCATAGTGAAATTATTCCAAAAATATTTGAGTTCCTGCTGTGTGGCAGGTGTTCTGGTAGGCATTCAGCATGAACCATATAATCAGGGGTATACATTTTTAACAAATGTGTCATTCTTTCATTACTGAAATATTGTTATCACTATTATTATAAATATTGCTTTTGGTTATATTTATTGGGAGTCTCTTGATTCACTCTGATATTTTGACTTTCAGTTTTTCAGAGCAAAAACCCACCTTTTCCACCCCAGGACAGATAGCTCCTTTGGTCTAAAGAGGCCCCATTCATTTTACAGTACTTCCCTTGTCTGTATCTTGTGGAGTGTGTTTTACATAAAACAATGACAATCATGTTCATAATTAATAAGCCTAACCTAGCCCTAATTATAGTGTTTTATTGTTTAGTCTTCTGCATTGAATTAAACAGAGATGGAGGGGATATAAATTTAATAATTCACACAGAGCCCTCCAGTCACTTCAGCCCCAAACATACAGTCTTGATTATACACAATGCTGCTGTCTCCTATGCCTTTGCTCCTGTGTTCTCCTACTGTGCAGTATCGTCCCTCCACACAACTTTCTTTTCTGCTTTCTTAATGTCTACTTGCACTTTCTCTTTCAGCCCAGGTATCACATCTGGGACGCTCTTTGCTTCCTGTGCTTCCACTTCCTCCCATCTGCCACAGCCTTGTTAGGATCACCTCTGTGTTGCCACAACATCTTAGATATCTCTATTATTGTCTTTTTATTTGATGTCTCTTTCTCTTATCAGACTGAGCTCCTGCAAGGAATTATCTTTTCCTTTTTTTTATCCTTATATTTTCATTGTCCAGCACAGTACCTGGCAAACAACAGATGTTTGTTACATATTTGATGAATGTATAAATAAATGGCATTGATTTTTATATATTTAAAAAGCTTTAAGTTGCAGGTTTTAAATGTTTTGTCTATTATAAAATATTTCTTTCAGCACCTATATTATTGTTTTGAAAGACTCTTAGGTAGATTTTTCTCTTGAAATTGTGAAAAAAGTTATTTGAAGCCATATTTGTATAATGACATTCAAGTGGCCACAGTAAGATTATTTTCTAATCTCCACTATCCCTCTATCTCTTAAGATACAGATCTTATGAATGAGACAGAGTAAAGGACTTTAGGCTGGATAAAGATTAGGATTCCCTGCTGGCTTGTAATTATCAGAATCTGGATGGTTATTTATTTGAATGAAATGATGCATACATTGTGTACATCAAAAGTAAAGCACATGTGATTGTTAGAGGAATGTTTGAACTCCCCAGTGGGATGTCATGGGGTATGTTTATAAACTCCCACTAAGCAGTAGTTTTACAATGGAATTTCACTGGCATTGAGATAATAATTTGCACAGTCAAATTACCTCTTTACAAAAACCCAGGGAATCATGAGGGTCTAATCCTTTATTAATGTCAACCCACAGGCTGCAAGAAAGCGTAAGATTGCCATTCGAAAAGCCCAGGGGAAAAATGTGGAGGCCATTCGGGAACTGAATGAGTATCTGGAACAGTGAGTGTCTTACAAGAGGATTGTGTTTTGTTATTCTGATAAATCTTTTTTAATTAAAATGGAATTTGCATTTGATTTTCCTTTTTGCCTCCATGCTGTTCATTTATAGAATATCTACACACTTACTTTTTTTCCCTTTCCTCTCACCAGATTTGTTGGAGACCAAGAAGCCTGGCATGAACTTGCAGAACTTTATATCAATGAACATGAGTAAGTCGTTAACACATAAAATTTCGTTAAGGAGTGCAATTTTCATCACTATATAAGTTCAGAAGGCATAGTAGTTTCTAAAGGATTGGTGAGAGGTATGAATCACGTCATTTTAAATTAGCAAAATAAATAAATGAAGAAAAACAAATCGACAGTTTGTTGGTTATAATATGTGAATTGCTTTAAGTAGGTCATTTGTGTTTTGCTAAATTATTTTTGTTTGGGAAATGAGTTTTCTTTCAAATACAGATGGCATTCTTTGGAGTTAGAAAGGCATGTATGTGCTGAGCTAAGGTTATTTTTAGTGAATCAAAATTGTGAATTTTTAGAATTTAAATTGTTCTTACATACAAAGAGTATTATACTCCCTGCTGTTTAAAAATTCTGTCAATTGTATGCATTTATTAGCCTTAGTGCTAAGAGAATCAACTCTTCCAAAGTAGAAGCATTCTGTTGCCTGGGTAAAAAACCAAGAATAATCAAGAATGTTGAATGCTGTAGGAACTTGCTTATTGGATATTTAATGTTTTTGTTAGCTTTTTTTTATTGCAGTGACAGGAGGAAATCCCAGTGTGAGAGGATTAGCCCAGTCTTAGCGCAAGTTTTCTAATATCACAGCATTAACGCTAACCTCTATCTAGAAGCAGGCTTTTTTTCCCCTTTTTTCTTAGTGAGGAGTCTGAAGTATATCACATTGTTTCTTTCCTTCCTTTTCAGAGAACAGAATCAGATTCTCATGCACATATTCTTACTGTGCACGAATACTTAGAATACTTAACCTCATCCTCATAGTACAAATAGCTGACATAGGCAATAATATCGAATGAAGATACTTGTCTCTTGCCTTTTCTCAGGGGTATATATGTATGTGAAATAGAGTTAATGTATTATCTGTGTAATTCTAATAAAAGTGGCGGCGAAAATAAAATGTCACTTAATGAATGTGTACTGTATTCTGGGAACCATTTTTCATTTCTCTATTATATATGCTGGCTATCAGATTCTCTTTGTTTTTTGTTTGGAAGTTATTTCCTGAACCATGTTTGGATGCTTGTATGATCATATTTGTAAATATACTTAGCTTTCTCTTACGTATGTAAGAGTGGTAGTGTATTTGGTTAAGTGGTAATGTTTCTATTTTTCATTGTTTTAAAGTCAACATTTATAAAGTATTTTATTAAAATGTAAATTATTTGTATGCTGGAAACTATAAAATATTAATTAATGAAATTAAAGAACACCTAAATAATACCAAATTCATAGATTGGAGGCTCAGTATTGTTTTGTTTGTTTTTTAGGGTTTTGTTTTTGTTTTTGTTTTTATTGAAGTATAGTTGATTTACAATGTTGTGTTAGTTTCAGGTATACAGCAAAGTGATTCAGTTACACATACATATAATGATTATCTTTATTTAAATTTTTCCTTGGGCTAAATTCTTAGAAGTAGAATTACTTGATTAAATGATATGCACATTTTCAGTGGTTTTGATAAATCATTCCTAGATATGCACTAGAAAGGTAGTGTCAGTTTACTCTCACATTAGCAATTATTAGAATGTCCACTTAACAACACCAGGTGCTACTATTCTTTCTAATCTTTGCAAATTTTGATAAGTGAAAATTGGTTACACGTTTTTTAAGAGCTCTTTATGTAAATGATATGAGCCTTTGTCCTGTCAAAAATATATCCTTGTTTATTATGTCTTTTTAATATTGATTTTTTTAACTTATAGAAACTTTATATTTTTAGATGGTCAGATATATCAATTTATATTGCTTTCAGGTTTTCTGTCCTCTAAGAACTATATAAATATATATCTGTTTTTTTCTTCTACTTCTTTATCAATTTTACCTTTTTACATGTATTTGTAATATTTCTATATTTAGTTCTCAAATAGGTTATACTTTATTTTTAACCTATCATTAAATTTATTATTTGCCTCACCTTGTAATAGCCACATTCAGTTTTGCTTTGTTTTGCATCTCTAAAGAGTTTATTGAGATAGAGTTGGATGTACATTTAAGAGAAATGAACTGAAGAATCACAAGAAATCAAGAGATACAAAGACAGAAAAGCACCTGAAAAATAGTTTCTTTTCATGGGAAATGATACTTACATTCTGCCTACCCTTTTATCTTGTATTACAAAACTCTTTTTGGTCTTGAAGCTAGTTACTTACACAATGTCTGTTTATTTTTTCTAATTGAACACTTAGAAGGGATATTCAGATTTACAGTGAGTGGAAATAAATGTCTTCAGATTTTTTGAAACTGTATGAAAATTAGAATGTTCACTTAATTCATTTAACTTGTTTGAGCAAGTCATTGTCTTTGGTAGGGTATTGTTGGTACAAGTAGTAAGTTACTGTGGAATGTCAGTTTACCACAGTTTTGTGGACCTGGTGGCAAAAATGAACCAATTTAGGAATTGCTTGATATATTTAATATTTTGACATTCTTTTCTTCATATTAATAGTTATAGTAAGTCACAGGCAGCATTGCGAATCTAGATGTAGACTTTTTTACTCCAAATAATTTTCCACAGTAGACTGTTCATATAAGTCTATTCAGTGATTTTATAGAGAGAAAAGGGGATATAGAATTCTGCCACATACTTTTTTTATGTCTTTAAGTTATTTTTATTTAAATTTGCTTCTGATTTATAAATTCTAGATACAGTTATTCTAGTGGTATATGTCACACCAGTTGATCACATTGAGACACTTGCTCTAAGTATAAAACATTTGTCATGATCTATGCCTTAACCCACAGTACATATTATAAACAAAAATATGTATTTTAAACAAAGATACTGAATTTTTTTGTACTTGATTTGTAGTTAAAAATAGATGTTATATCAGCAGGGAGCAGTTTAGTAAAGATTGATTATGATTGTGATTATTGTAGGTACAGCCTTACTATAAAATTCTATAACAAAGGGAATTATCAGAATCCTGTAAGGAAAAATCACAATGTTGATAAAGCAGTCAAGGAACAAATATTATAACCTATACATATGCTTTTGTGAGGAACAGAAGAACTTCAAAAGCTTTAGTTACTGACTCTAATGTAGTAATAATAGTGGTTATTCTATTTTAAATGGATTCCAATTATTTTGACTTCTCTAAATCTTAGTCTCATGAGTTGTATGTAATGAATTAATTTCTTTATATATCTGCATTGGTATTGGCTATGTACCATCTTGGGAGAACTGAGAAAATAGTCATCACTCAAATCACTTTTGTATGGCTTAATACTCTTGTGTACCCCTGGCTGAGAAAAACTGGATTAGACCATTTCTCACTCCTTCCAGCTCTAAGTTTATTTGATTCTATACTTTATCCACAAAATTAATTTGATTTTATATTTTGTAAAATTGGGGGAAGGTATCCCCTTGTATGTGATACTAAATAATTTTTGAGAAAAGTATCTTGGCATTCATTTTTCATTAGAAACTCCTCTCTGC
Source organism: Delphinus delphis (assembly GCF_949987515.2). Lineage (NCBI taxonomy): Eukaryota > Metazoa > Chordata > Mammalia > Artiodactyla > Delphinidae > Delphinus > Delphinus delphis. The sequence continues at coordinate 51,746,191 of NC_082699.1, forward strand.
CCATTTTATCTTACATTATGTTATATAAGAATCAGAGTCACTGTTCTGCTCAACCCATTTAAATCTCTAAGAACATTTATTCTTAGCATTAATATGAATTTTTGGCGTTACCGTAAAGGAACACATTTAGAAGGGAACTATCTTTCTGATGAAGCTGGTGTTTAAGGTAGAGACGACTTCCCCTTCTACACAATGATGAATAAATATCAGATAGGTAGTCACAGTACTTTTGTTCTACACATTTATTGTCATTTGTTCAGTCATTCATTATATAGCTATCATATGTCAAGAACCAATACTAGGTTTTGGGCATAAATATGAAAAGGGCTAAATAGCAGCATGATCTTTGATGAGAATTATATATAAGGTCCTTCATAAGTTTAAAATGCTGTGATTTGGGGCTAATCTGCAGGGTGTTTTTGGTTCCTTTGGCCCTTTGGGTTTGATTGCTGTACCTGTTCTTATGTTACCGTTGACATATTCATCACTACCATCACCACCTCGATTTTTCATCCTGATGTGTAGTGTATATAGGTAGTATGCATTGTGGTTAAGAGTGTAGGCTGTCTGCCTACTTCCTAGGGTTTTGGTGGGATTAAATGAATTAATATTTGTAACACACCTAGAGAAGTGCATGATACATAATGAGTACCTAATAAAAGTTAGCTATTATTAGTCAGTATTTCACATGTTTGAAACTGCAACGTATATATTTTGAAAACTAAGTATATCAGACATTAGTGTAAAATAGATACCTTTGTATATTGGTGACAGATGTCAAAAATAACTGTAGGTAGCCTTTTTCTGTTGTAATGTCATAACCTCCTCACTGGGACTGAATCTTACAAGACCTGTGTTCTTTAGGATTTCCTGTAAATAGGAAGGATATTCACAGGGCTTAAACATATAAAATACATTAAGGAGAATTATAGTCATGTGGTATAAAACTATTTTTCCAGAACCCTTTGCAGCAGTTTTCTCCTTAGGTTTTCAGTAAAGATTTTGTTTCTCTACCACATGATTAAATAGTAGTAGAGTGCATATCAAAACCACTAACTTGATCTGTTTTTCATGGGTTTAGAAATTCATAACTTAATAACTTTGTATTTGACAGTAACCTTAAATAACGAAAAGTCTTTGTAATAGAATATGTGGGATATGTCTGTAAAGGATTTTTAGTGAATAGAGAATATTTAGTGTTTATTTCCTCATTACACTTTAACCATTTGAATATTTTATTAAATGATCAGTGGACTTGTAGAACCTATTTTATATGTAACCTGATCCAAGATCTTGAAGCCTGTGTTGTTAATTATGTTTGGATGTCATCCTAGTGACCCAGTTTTAAAAATTTAATATCTCGGGACTTCCCTGGTGGCACAGTGGTTAAGAATCTGCCTGCCAATGCAGGGGACACAGGTTCGAGCCCTGGACCGGGAAGATCCCACATGCCGTGGAGCAACTAAGCCTGTGCACCACAACTACTGAGCCTGTGCTCTAGAGCCCGCAAGCCACAACTACTGAGGCCATGTGGCACAGCTGCTGAAGGCTGCGCGCCTAGAGCCCATGCTCCGCAACAAGAGAAGCCACGGCAATGAGAAGCCCGCGCACTGTGTAACCCTTGCTTGGTGCAAATAGAGAAAGCCCCACGCACTGCAATGAAGACCCAACGCAGCCATACATACATACATACATACATAAAAAAGAAAAAAAGAAAAATGTAATATCTCTTGATAGTTCACAGGCTGCTTTAGGATTTAAGCTTCTGTGTATTCATTTCATTAAAAAATATGATATTCATATTTATGAATTCAAGATAGGTACTTTATTAATAAAGGTATTTAAAGTATTTTGGGAATAAAATGTGTAATATCACTAAAATTGTTTTTAAATTATTTTAAGGTGTAACTGACATAAAATTTATGACTTTTAAAATTAACTCCTTGATGTTTTTCAGCTATGCTAAAGCGGCGTTTTGTTTAGAGGAGCTTATGATGACTAATCCACACAACCACTTATACTGTCAGCAGTATGCTGAAGTAAGTATTTTCAAAAACAATTGTATGTGATTTTATTTTTGTTGGTGTGGGTATTATTATGGAACTAAGAATATGTCGTTAACGTTAGGCAAGTATATAAATATGTAAGATGTGATGAAAATTGATTTATGGGAGTAAAATTTTTAATACTATAATGGAAATACTGACTTTTCAGTTAAATGCACTTATTTAAAATAGTGAAATTCTTTGTATTTTTCTAATTGCATACTGTATTCTTTCTTAATTATGAATTATATCACAATTATCGCCATTTAATGGACTTTAAGGCATTTTACAGTGATTACAGTTTTTACATCCATATTCTAGGAAATTCATATTAAGGTCAGTATTTTGGAAAGTAGGAAGTATTTATCTTATTTGATTAACTGTTAAGAATAGCAATACAATTGAATTCTATAAGGTTAAAAGGACTTCATCATTAAGGAATGTCAGTGCAACTAGGAAAGGACAATTCACTATGAAGTCTAGTTTTATAATACTAGTAATAGAAAATAAAGTTGTGAAGCATTTCGAAGGCAGTTGAAATAGAAATTATACTGCCTTTTTTATATTGGCAGCATTTTTTTATTTTAAAAGCTCAGTGATCTTAATGTTCATAGAATATAATGATTCTGGAGGGTAGGTTATGCTTTAAAGTTTAGATTAGCTTTAACAACTTTAAGATGAATTCTTTTAACATCTTGCATTTGTTTACAGAATATCTGTTTCAATTACTAATGCCTATGGTATGATGAAACATGCTATATTTCAAAGTAGTAAAATAAACAGGTTTCAGCACTCCGTAATTTTTAACAGGTTAAATATACCCAAGGTGGACTTGAAAATCTTGAACTTTCAAGAAAGTATTTTGCACAGGCATTGAAACTGAACAACAGAAATATGAGAGCTTTGTTTGGACTTTACATGGTGAGTTGAGGTGCATGTTTAATGTTATTTTATGAAATGTCATTTAAAGTCCGTTAACCGTCCCAGTTAATCAATTCCCTCTTTTTTTTTTGTATTTCATTGATAAGCATATGATTTTTTTCCTCTATCCTCTAGTTAATTATGAGCAATAGGTTGTAAGGCAGTTATATTTTTAAATGTTAATATATCCCAGCTATTTGACATTTTATTGTCAATTATCTTTTACTATATCAGAATTTAAATCTGCCTTTATGAAATTAAATAGTAACAGATACAAAACTATATTATGTATTTCTTTTTTTTTTTTTTTTGCGGTACGTGGGCCTCTCACTGTTGTGGCCTCTCCCGTTGCGGAGCACAGGCTCCGGATGCTCAGGCTTAGTGGCTATGGCTCACGGGCCCAGCTGCTCCGCGGCATGTGGGATCTTCCTGGACCGGGGCACGAATCCGTGTCCCCTGCATTGGCAGGTGGACTCTCGACCACTGCGCCACCAGGGAAGCCCAAAGTGATTTCCTTCTTTTTTGTTTTATTCTTTTTTGGTTTTTTTTGCGGTACGCGGACCTCTCACTGTTGTGGCCTCTCCCGTTGTGGAGCACAGGCTCCGGACGCGCAGGCTTAGTGGCCATGGCTCACGGGCCCAGCCGCTCCGCTGCACGTGGGATCTTCCTGGACCGGGACATGAACTGGTGTCCCCTGCATCGGCAGGTGGACATTCAACCACTGCGCCACCAGGGAAGCCCGTTGTATTTCTTGATTGTTTTGTTATTCTTGGGTTCATGCCCAACATTTTATTTCTTACCTTAAATTATAATTGTATGAGATATTTTTAAACTATGTTTATAAAAGACATATTAGAAATAAAATCTCTGATGCCAAACTAAAACTTTTTTTATGGTATAGAAAAACAGTGTGGTACACATGTAATTAAATATTTCTTTTGTTTATGTATGCTAAATGATGAGCTTAGAAAAAGTCAGTTAACAAGAGCTATGGGAAATAGAGGAAGAATTTAATGAACTTCAAATTTATATAAAATGAGCTCCTTTCTACAGTCAGAATGACTAGAAAAATAAACTTCTTTAATAGGCCAGTCCTTTGAAATTTTAATTTATCCTAGTCTTTTCATGGACTTTCGGATGAATATTTTGTTGGAGCTCAGTGAAAAGGATTGATTGCAGAAATGGAGGCAGGAAGAAACGTAAATGAAATAATTTTTAGCAAAGAAATGGCAAAATATAATTAGAAAACAGATTAAAGGGATTTCAAAAATTTTTTTCTGGATTCTACTAGTGCCAGTTGTAACAGCTTGTAGGTACAGTATGGTAGCAGTGTCTCTTTTACCAAATAAATACTATTTTTTAAAATAAATAAATTATTAATAATAGTAAAAATACATAACACTTTATGTGTCAGGTGTTGTTATGAGCTCTCTTTTTTATTTTAAATCATTACATCTTTATATCAACTATTTGAGAAGGTACTATTACTACTACCATTTCACAGAAAATGAAACCAAGGCACAGAGAGTCCTGATTAATTTGCCCCAGGATGGACACAGAGCTGCTAAATGATGCTCAGGCAGTTGACTCCAGAATCATTCTCTTAACTACTGCAATCAGATTTTGGCATATAAATTCCTTAGTGGCAGAGAAGGAGACAGAAGGAAAAAGCATATAACACAGGCTAGGCATTAAAGAAACCACATGGACAGAGCTTCTTAAGATATATTTAAGCATAAGATAAAATTTGTATCTTTCTCTCCCCAGAAATACATACAATTAAAAATAAGAATATGATTTTGAGGGTCTACAGATTCTTGCATGGATCCCAGTTTAACAATCCCTTGTTTAAATACATCTTTAAAAAGGAGATGATGGCTCTAATTGGTTCTTTGGAACATAGTTTGGAAACTCTCAGTGTAGTGAAAAGAGAAATAGGTTGGAAGTGATGATCTCTTTCTACTTGTAAGACTTTTGTTAACTTACTTTGGTTAAGTCAGTTCACTCCTATTGGACTTAATTTTTTTTTCACCTGTTAATGTAGGAAGTTAGACTAAATTATTTTTGAGGTTCCTTATATTAATATTCAGTAATTCTATAATTCTGACATAGAAAAGTTGAAGTAATTCAGTAATAAGAAATAGCACCAGTAATATCCTACAGTATTTAAGTGATGATGGAATTTTACCTTCAAGGGCTGTGGTAGACAGGTAATAAAATAATTTTAGATATTATTTAAGGTATCCTTTCTCTTCCTACTATCTTGGATTATTCTCCATTTTAAAATATATTTTCATTTCATTTCACTAATTTCATTCAGCTCTATTTTATTTTAAAAATTGTGTTGATACAGTTTTGAAAAACTTAATATCAGCCCATTGCAATTATGACCCTTACATGTTTTTGATTGTCTTGGCTACATCAAAGGAGTATTGTTTTTGATGTTTCTTTTTTGTTCTTAGTCTGCAAGTCATATTGCTTCTAATCCAAAAGCAAGTGCAAAAACAAAAAAGGACAACATGAAATATGCTAGTTGGGCAGCTAGTCAAATAAACAGAGCTTATCAGGTTAGTATCGATAATTTTATATTATGACAAAGATCAGTTAATGTATTTCTTAGTTGTTGTTTATGTTTCTACAAACTACAAAGCTAGATGTCTATCATTGAACTTTTGTGCTTTTGGGTCTTTATCAAATGTTTTTTACTTTAGTAAAATAGTAGTTTTACTTTAGTAAAATAGTAACAGGAGTCTGTTACTATTATGATCCCATAATGAGCATTATCATCTCAGTAGTTCTACATTTGGCAAATAAAAAAAAGTAATTGTAAAAATCCAGAAAGGATAAATTTCATGATGTATTTCACAGGCAGATTGGGTCTGTGAGTGTATTATTAATCAGAGATATCTCAAATAATAAAAAAAGAGGAAGAAAATCCTAAACGTAAACTAACAAGACTATATAACAAAGTTTATGTACTCTGTTTACAGTCAGATCTTATCTGAAACATCTCCCCTCATATTTTAGTTTACTGAAGCTCATCCCTAAGGAGATTCTTCAGGAAAGACTCATGGAAAAACTCATCTTACATCTTTCATGTTTGTAACTTATCCGTCTATAGTCTTTATATCTGAAGGACAATTTGACTTTTTATACATCCTTTGCTATTAAATACATTTACCTAAGTATTAAGCATATTGTTCCTTTTTTTTTAGGATAAAATATTGCTGTCAACAAGTTTCATGCCATCCTGATTTTCTTTCTCTAATAAGTGACTTGCACTTTTTGTCAGGTTGCCCAAAGGAATTTTTTTCTTTATCTTTAAAATCCAATAGTTTCACTATGATAATGTTTTGTTGATATTCTTGGGTCGGTCTTCCCAAATACACTACAGACCTTTTTAATATTTGGATTCAGTCCTCTTTTAATTTGAGGAAAGTTGCTTTTAGAATTATGATTTTGAATTTTTTTTGCTTGATTCCTTAAGCTTTCTTTTTCAGGTCTCTAACTATAAGTTTATTGGATCTCCTTTCACACTTCCTTTTATCATTCATTTTTTTTTCAAATCTGTCTGTCATTTTCTGTATTTTATTCTCTTCTTTTTTTTCTGGTAATTTATATGTTTCCTCTTCTTTGTTACAGAGAACTCAAATATGACCTCTCTATATATCTAGTCTTTCTTAGAACTAGGTCAGGTTCAGAATGATTTTTCTGGCTGCAGGCCTCCCTGTGTTCTACCCCTACCAGTCTACAGATCTTGAATTTTGAGGTGGTGTTCTCAGTTTTAAATGTTACATTTTGTTGTTGTTGTTTTTTCTTCTGGGGTTTTCTGCCTCTGGGCATCACTACCTCCCACCCTCCCCTTCTCCCCTTATCTGAACCATCTCTCCCTCTTAACCCCAGTGTTTCTGCCCTGTTAAATTTGGTTTCAGTTTCTGTAGTTTTCTTTCAGTTTGAGGTTTTTTTCCTTTTGGAAGAGGGTATTTGTTGGATAATTCAGAGATTTTGAGGTTTTAGACTATTAGATTTGTTTAAGGTCACGTTTGCATGCAGTGTTTTTTTTTTTTTTTTTTTGAAGATGTTGGGGGTAGGAGTTTATTAATTTATTTTATTTATTTATTTTTGCTGTGTTGTGTCTTTGTTTCTGTGCGTGGGCTTTCTCTAGTTGTGGCAAGCGAGGGTCACTCTTCATTGCGGTGCACGGGGCCTCTCACTATCGCAGCCTCTCCTGGTGCGGAGCACAGGCTCCAGATGCGCAGGCTCAGTAGTTGTGGCTCACGGGCTTAGTTGCTCCGCGGCATGTGGGATCCTCCCAGACCAGGGCTCGAACCCGTGTCCCCTGCATTAGCAGGCAGATTCTCAACCACTGCGCCACCAGGGAAGCCCTGCATGCAGTTTCTTATACTTTGATTTGGAGCCTATGAGACTGTCCTAGTTTTGCAAGCCATTGCATCAGTTCATACTTTTTTTTTACTTCGGTGGCTTATAGAGTAGTAGGTTGTCCTCTTTTCCATCCTGTAGTGCCTACCACATAGCTGTTGAGCTTTTGTAGGTCCTGCTACTGTTGGTGGTATAACAACCTTCTAGGGTTTTGAAGGATTGCCTGCAATATAGTTTTTTTTGAAAGATGTCTTTGTTGGGTTTGTTTCCTCTTATTTTGGTCTTGGTTTTGGTGCTGTTTATTTCTTTGTTTTTGTACTCCTGGTTGGGGAGATTAAAACAATTCAGTGCCCTGTGATCACACCATTTAGTCACTTTTGTGTAGTTTTATTATATATAATAGAGAATGTTGGTTCTGTTGGCATATTGCAAGTCAGAATATCTATAAATATTAGCTAAGCTATGCTTCTTCAAATGGAGTTTGAGATGGCTCGAGGGGTTCCACACAGAGTAGGCTTGGGGGTTGGGGGTTGCGAGGGAGGGAGGGATAGTTTGTGATTTAAAAATAAGACTTGGGGGCTTCCCTGGTTACGCAGTGGTTGAGAGTCCGCCTGCCGATGCAGGGGACATGGGTTCGTGCCCCGGTCCGGGAAGATCCCACATGCTGCGGAGCAGCTGGGCCCGTGAGCCATGGCCGCTGAGCCTGCGCGTCCGGAGCCTGTGCTCCGCAACGGGAGAGGCCACAACAGTGAGAAGCCGACGTACCGCAAAATAAATAAATAAATAAATAAGACTTGGATAATATGAAAATAATAGTGTGCAAACTACATCATTGTTTTTAAGATATTTTTGAGAAACAACTAGCTGCTCAGAGAGTGCTTTTTTTGACCTGGCATGACTATATTCCTAAAATCAATTTTTGTTAAATTATAACATACATGGAAAAATGAACCCAAGTCACAAAGATACATTCCAATGAATTATACAAGTAAATGTATCCAGGTCAATAAATAGAAACATTACAGCACCCCAAAACCTTCCTGGTACCTTCTTTCAAATTCTACTCCTTGTATTCTCCTCAAAAGTACAAATTTATAATCCCATAGTTTTGGCTTTTTTTTGAAATTTATAGAATCATACAGTATGTATTTATTTTTGTCTGGCCTATTGCATGATTTATGAGGTTTATCTTTAAGTTTGTAGTTCATTCATTTTCATTGTACTGTAGTCTATTATATGAACATACTATAATTTATTTATTCAGTTTTTTAAAATTTATTTTATTTACTTATTTATATTTGGCTGTGTTGCATCTTCGTCGCTGCTCACGGGCTTTCTCTAATTGTGGCAGGCGGGGGCTACTCTTCTTTGCAGTGTGCGGGCTTCTCATTGTGGTGGCTTTTCTTGTTGCGGAGCACAGGCTCCAGGCACACGGGCTTCAGTAGTTGCAGCACGCAGGCTCAGTAGTTGTGGCTCGCGGGCGTTAGAGCACAGGCTCAGTAGTTGTGGCGCATGGGCTTAGTTGCTCCACAGCATATGGGATCTTCCTGGACTGGGGCTCGAACCTGTGTCCCCTGCATTGGCAGGCGGATTCTCAGCCACTGTGCCACCAGGGAAGCCCCTTTATTCAGTTGTTGATAGGCGTTTGGATTATTTCCTGTTTGGGGCTATTATGAATAATACTACACTGATATTGCTGTACAAGTCTCTTGGTGTATATGTACATGTACTTCTTAGGGGTGTATACCTTTGAGTGGAAATACTGTGTCATAGGATGTATATATATCTAACTGAAGTAGATAAAGCTGGTTTTCCAGACTACTTGTTTGTAGTCCCACCAGCAGTGTTTGAGCGTTCTCATAGTTCCACATTTTCACCAACACATCCTTCTGTCAGTTTTTGTAATTATAGTCATTCTGGTGTATGTGTAGTGGTGTCTTCATGGTTTTGTTTTGTATCTCCCTGATGACCAGTGAGGTTGAACACTTTTTCATATGTTTATTGGCTGTTTGGATATCTTCTTTCATGAAGTCTATGTTTTTCATTGGTTTATGACTTTTTATTTTGTTTTTTAGTTTTTTGATTATGGGCCCTTTGTTCATTATATGTGTAGCAGATCTTTTTAACTCCTTAGTTGCAATCACTCTCAAATGATTTTGATGAAGAAAGTTTTGAAGATTATCTTCACCCTAATCGTTCATTTCCTTTATGGTTTGTCTTTTATGTTCTGCTTAAGAAATCATTTGCTACTGATGGTCATAAAGATAATCTTGTGTGTCTTTGGAGTTTTTTTTCTTCTACTTTTCACATTTAGATCCACAATCCATTTGGAACTAATTTTTATGTATTATGTGAAAATAGAGGTCTGTTCCCCCCTGCATAGCTTTCCAGTGTTTCTATCTCTGTATTCTGTCATGAGTCCCATTCTATGAAAGCTGCTACCTTATAATAGTTGAGAGAGAACACAGATGCGCGAGCCTGTATCATCTGGCTTCCAAGTTTGGCTCTGACATGTGGCCATGGACAAATTATATACCATCTCTGGGCCTGGCTTTTCATTTGCAAGATGGACATAATAAAAGTTTTCTGAGTATTAAAGGAGTTGATACATACTTTTTACCATATCACAGTAATACACCTTATATTGTGTTTACTAATTGCATGCTGTAAGTTCACTTTATTATGTCTGCTATTTTTATTGCAATTACAATAGCAGTAACAACAATAACAGTTATAATAGCAAACAAAATTTATTATAAGGTAGGTACTTTTCTTGTTTTACAAATGAGGAAATTAAGGCATGAAAGATTAAATAACTTTCTCCAAGGTGATATAACTGGATATGAACAGGAGCGATTTTCAAACCTAGGCAGCCTGACTCCAAGTTTGATGCTCTTAATGGCCACAATATACTGCCTTTATAAAGAGATGTCAGGTATAAATGTTTCTAAAACTGTAATTATAGTTTCCAACTCCCTTCTTAGTTATTTTCTCATGTGAACAAGTGATATCCTACCCTCACTTGTTTCCTTTTTCATTTCAGACCCAAAGCTCTCCGTAGTAACTAAATTTAGAGTTTCATTTTGTTTGTTTGTTTGTTTTTCCTCGTTTTCACTGTCTCTTCAGTAATGCAAGACCAGGCAAGCATGCCCTTCCCTGCCATATGAGATGCACTTTACCATTAGACATGAATCCATCATTTCGATATTTTAAGTCATTGCTCATATATCCAAACCCTATTCGTTAGTAATATTTTCCCTCCCTGCCATTCTCTTTAAACAAATTTTTTTAAATTGTCTTATTAGATCCATTCTCTTTTCATAGACTTATTTTGTAAAGTCTCAGTGTTTTTGGAAAGAGCTCTGAGAATATCATCTGTGCTCTTCAGTCTTCGACTTTGGCACCATAAACTCCATAGTACCCAGTGATGTTTTACACATCTTTCCTGACGGTATGATTTGCCTTTTCTTGACTCTAAGGGAAAGGATAGTATAAGGAATTTTTGTAAGTTTCTGTCATCTTGGATACCACTCCAAAAAGATAACATCTCTCAGTTGATAATGTCAGGTTTCTGTATAGCAGCCTAAAATACCTCTCAATTAGGAATCACCCATCATGCAAAATTTATTTTTGCTTCTAGACACTAGTAACATTTTTTTTGTTTATTTTTGTTTTTGTTTGGTTGCGCTGCGCGGCATGCAGGATCTTAGTTCCCTAACCAGGGATCGAACCTGTGCCGCCTGCAGTAGAAGCACAGAGTCTTAACCACTGGACCACCAGGGAAGTCCCCGTAATGGGTTTTAAATAAAATCTTTTGTTGCTTTTGAAATTTTCATCTCTATTCTTTTTCTATAGAAGTTGGTGATTTTCTTCATGTGAATCAGATTTCATAAATATTTGTATCTATTGCCTTTTGCTAACATAGTGGTTTAAAATAACGACTTATTTGCTTATGAATCTGTAGGTATCATGTAGGCTTGTGCTCAGTTGAGTAATTCTACAGGTCTATAGTGGACTTATTTTCTTTTCTCCTCTATGCTAGTGGTTGATGGCCTCACTTAAATGTCTGATGGTTGGCTCTCTGTCAGCTGGGGGTGCTGGGCCTTGTATTTCCCATTTGGCAAGCTAATTTGGACTTATTCACATGATGGTTTCAGGGTTCCAGGAGCAGCAAACAGGCAAACTCCAGAGCCTCTGGTTGTGTCACATATGGCTAATATTCCATTGAGCAAAACAAGTCACATGGTGAACCCAGATACAGGGGATATAATATTTCACCTCTCAATCGGAAGAGAAATATGTGGTCATTTGGCAGTTTATTACACTTTTGTATAACTCCATAGTTCCATCCTTCTGTTTCTGTTTATTTTTCTTTTTATCCACTTTATTGAGGTATAGTTTACATACAATAACATGCACACATTTTAAGTGTATAGTTGAGTTTTGACAAATGTATACTCCTCTCTCACCACTATGCCATTCAAGGCATACAGTTTCCATCAGCCCAGAAAGCCCTCTGCCACTTTGTAGTCAGCCCCATTCCACACTGCAGACTAGCACTGATTTGATTTTCATCACTATAAATTAGTTTTGCCTGTACTAGAACTTTATATATAAATGAGATCATAGATTATGTACCCTTTTGTGCATTGCTTCTTTCACTCAGCATGTTTCTGAGATTCATCAATCCACTTCTCCATTTTATTTATCTTATTACTTTGTCCACCCATATTATTTTCCACAAACTGTAAATTTGTGAATTTTAACCCAACTTACTCCAGTTATCACAATGGGTAAATCATTGACCTTTGAATTTGATAAGCAATTTTTTATTATTTGAGTGGTTTTCTGGTTAGTTTTCTTTAAGATCCATCAGGAAATTATGAAAAAAGTTTACTTAAGCAAAATCTGTGTGAAAAATAAAAATGCAGAATTTGTGATTAATGTGGAAAAGTATAATTTTCAGAGACTGACATTTTAGTAATAAATCTCTGGGATCTAATTGAGAACTTTATATATCTAGGCATATAAACAAGTATAAAGTGTATAGTAAGTATTCCTTATTGTAATGTTTTTCTAGGCATTTAAAAATTAGAGAAAATGAGATTTTAAGAACTGCTTTCTGTCTTTGTTTCTACTTAATGAAACACAATATGGCTACTACTTGCTTTTCAATTAGGTAATTGGTTTAGCATGTTCAGTAGAGGCAGGCAAGTTTGATTAATGCTCATGAAAAACTTTAATGTGAACCTACTCACAGTAATTTTCCAGATAAATGCTTCTTTGGTACTCTGTTAAATTCGTCTGTGCTAGTGATCCATATGTTATTTGTGATTGCAGAGGTGATTCTATTACTATCCTTTTGGGAAATAGAAAATTAAATCATGATTTGAGGGAAAAATAGGATTCCGGCTTAATCAGTTAAATTGCCATATAATTCTAGAATAGACAAAATAATTGCATGTCAGGTAAAATTTGAAGTGATAGATTTATATTTCCAACTTTCTTTTTATTTGTTCTGACACAAGTTCGTTTGGTTTATTCTAAATTGCACTGGTTGTCGGTAGTGTTGATATACAATCTTAGGTGGTTTTCTAAAATTAGCTAATTTTAAAAATCACAAATTTGTATTTATTATTTTATTACATTTAAATACAAATCAAGAAAAATGCTATATTTTAAAATACTATGATTTCAGCGCTACACAAATTTTTCATTTTTATTTTCCATTTAAAAAATTAGGTGTCCTATTTTGTACCCCTTCCCCCAACCCATCAAAAGCTTTTTCTTAGAATTAGACCTTTAAATATCTGATTAGGACAATTCCTGTTTACTTTGGGTAGGCAGTAGTAAAAGAAAAGGCTTTCTGTTCTTGGTAAGTCCTTGTGAAAGTGACTCTATCAACTGGGTAATAGGAGTAATAAGCACACTCCACATCCTTTACTCACCAAGGGAAATTATGAAAGGGCAGAGTTTTAAATGTGGTGTTGCTATTGCCATATTTTTAAATTATGGCCTGTATATTCAGCATTTGAATTCCTTAAGTTAATAATGTCTTATGAAAGGCAAAGTGATCTTGATTCTTACAAGAAGCTTTTTCTCTTTCCCTGGCATTTCCTCTAGAAATCCCGTTTAGTTACTCTATCAAATCAAGATTCAACCACAGAAGCTAATGGTTTAGGAAATAGGAGAATCATAATGTTAAGCTGCAGCCAGAGAGGTCAGAGGCAGGTTACCAATTCCTGAAGCCTATTGCTTCTACGATGTTACCTGTGCTTGATCACTTAATCTTTCTCAACAGGTCACAAGAAGTTTGCCAAATTAAGTTAATTACAAAAGAGAAGGAACACATCATAAATCAAGTACTAAGTACCTAAGACAGCATTGATATTTGAAGGAAAGATCAGTCACTTGAAAGTATACTGAGTGCTTAGATGTTAACTTGAAAATACTGTATGTTGCTAATAGAAAATGTTAATACTTTAACCAGGGGAAAAACAGGTAATATAGTTATAATAAACCTTCCCCTTCCTTAACAAGGAATATATAGTTATCTAGTAAATCTGTAGTGTTAAGTCAAACTGATAAATGATGGGAATTGGCAGTCTAGTTAGAAAACTCATTTTGAAATCAGCATGGGGTATTCAACAGTGTTTTCCCCACTTATCATGCACTATATTGAATTTAATACACATGAATTTGCTTTTAAATGTACAAAGATAGTATTTAATGTACTATATTTTGTTTTTATTGTAAAATCCAATCCCAATTTGGTATTATAAAATAAATTATGACTTAATAAACTAAAAATGCATATTTTAAAACATTTACTTTAATATGTAGCATAGAGTTTTATTTGATAGGTTTTTGCTGCAGAAACATGATATTATCTAGTCAACTAATAAATCTGGGAAATTATTAAAAATTGCAGCCCACTCTAAGTAGTTTTGGAGAATTCTTGCAACTCTAAAATGTTTGATAACACTTCTTTACATTTGTATTTTACCTTTGTTTGAAATTGTAAAAAGTTGATTAGAGGCCACACAAGTAGTCCACATTCCTACATAAATATAAGCTAAATTTCATTTCTAAATTATGCTTTTTATTTCATAAAGCTTTTCTGGTCTGAAGAGGGAGTACAGTTTGAAAATCATGTTAATGTTTTTATAGGTTATCATACTACTTAAACATTTAAACTGGCCAATTTCACACGGAAATTTTTATATACGTCAGTTGAAGATGAAACCTTAATGAAAATGTCCTTAAAACCCAAATTTTGTTTTTTATTGAAGAAAAAGAACATAGCAGATTTCATGCTAGTGATAAAATAGATAATGTTAACTCTCTAACAATTTGAAAGTAAGACTGTGATTTTGAACCTGCCACTGAAATTGAGCCTAATTGCATTTTCTAAAAATTAGTTTGCAGGTCGAAGCAAGAAGGAAACCAAATACTCTCTCAAGGCAGTCGAAGACATGCTGGAAACACTGCAGATCACCCAGTCTTAAGGTTTCAAAAACTCTTTCACATTACATTTCACAACTGTAAAATTGAGCTCACTGGTTTGTGACCTATTTACTAGATGCCCAGTGCTATTTATATACTGATTTTCTGCTAAGAAGGCAGTTGTAAAGAATGTGTTTATATAAACCTAAAAATGCCATTTACTGCTAAGCAGGAAGATGGGAAAAGCCGATGGAAGAGAGATTTGACAAGATTCTTACTGATTGTACATCATTCTTTCCATATCATACATATATAACTGCTTTTAAACCACAATCTGATATAGAAATAACCTTGTTAAATAAACTGATGATTTATTAAACTTGCATATGAAAATTCTAGATTCTTTTTGTTATAGTCAAATAGTGAGTGACTATATTGTTTTAGAACTCGATTTCTAGTTAACTCCTTTTTATTTGTGATAGGAAATACATAGCATGTATAGGTGACAGAAGCAACATGCTGGCAAATTATTTTCATTCTTTTTATAGCGTCAGGTTGGGTTTCGCTCTGTATTCCAGTGGGCTATTATTTTATATGCTGTAATGTTATTCTGATAATCTTGATTAAAATATATATCATTCTCCAAAGTTCAGCACTATCTTTTTATAAAATTTTGTTTTGCTATGGGACATAACTGAGATTTTTTTTTACCTATAAAATGGTTTAAGGTTCATGTATGTTACGATATTCAAATTTAACCCTTATGAAAGTAATATTTACCCAACTTTCAACTCTATGTAAAAGGCATAATTTTTAGAGAGCATAGATAATAGGAATGAAGGGGTTTCAGTGGCTTAGTTATTTTTACTTTAGGGAAAAATAAGAATATCTAAACTATCTTTAGAAGCAAATTTTTTACAATTCTCATATCTCATTACTCCTCAGTAATAATAATTAGAATTTCTTTTTCCTTTTTTTCTCTTTTCATAGTGAACAACCATTACACTACCTTTAGCAGTATTTTGCATGTTTCGCAATAGAATAGAAAGAACTTTGAGAGTTAACCACTTTATTCAGACACAAATCAGTTTTTAAAATAGGCAGTTGTTCATTCAGAGCAAATATTGTTAATATTAGTTTGTAATTTATATACATAACTTATATATTACATATAGAACTACATATATAAATTTTAATTAATTAATTACCAACATAATACAGAGACTCCAGCATGCTCGTTATTGCTTTATTTGCACAAATTGGAGATCATGGAAGAATTGACAACCTGGAAGTCTTAAGGAAGAAAACTATTGTCAGTATCAGCTTTTTAACCTTTTGAGTTATTCTGTTAGTAAATTATTCTCCACATCTAGTCTAATTCTTTCATTTTGCAGTTTTTTTCATTTTATTTTGCCCTGAGTAATGGGCAGATGTGAAATAACTCTTCCCATATGAAGATAATTCTTATAAATTAATAATTGTTATCACAAGATACACTGTTTTTGCCCATGAATTTAGTGACCATTTTCAACACAATCAGACATTTCAGATTTGTTTGCTATAAAGAAAATAGTGCCCACATATTATTCCACTACCTTTCTTCCCTTTAATCTCCTCCCATGAGTCACTAGCGTAGTGTTTACTTTAGCAGTATTTTTGTAATAAGTAATTTAGTGTCCCTTATAACTGTCAGCCTTTAGTTTCACTTTATTTTTTCTAATTTTAATACCTCCTTGCCAGGAATCTTTTATTTATTAAGTACATTGTTAATGTGTAATAATTTATAAAATTCAATTATATATAATGATAATCTCATTGTGGCAGACAATTGCCCACCCAACTGCTTTTACCTTCTTCCTTGTTGACTGTATCCTATATTGTTCAGATAGGAGCACAGATCCCTGTTATTCCACGAGGTTTGGACCTTACCCTCAGCCCCAAGGGAAGTATCATGATTGATCTGAAAGAGAAGTGGTTTCATTCCATATGGTCCGTGATATGCCAAGGCAGAACTTTTTGCATTGAAGGAAATATTCCATATTTGTGCTACCTAATGTGGTAGCCACTAGCTGTATGTGGCTATTAAGCACTTGAAATGTAGCCAGGACAACCGAGAAATGGAATTTTTTATTTAATTTTAATTTTAATAGCTGCATGTGACTCATGGCCACCATATTTGAAAGTGCAGATATCCAAAATCTGGGCATGTGGCCTAATTAGGGCTAATGAAATGAACAGAAGCTGTGGGGAAGGGCCTTTCTTTCAAATTAAAAAGTCAAAGTTTTGTGAGCTGAGGCTTTTTGCTTCTTCTGGCCATGAATGCCAACAACAAGCCTGGAGGTATAATAGCCATCTTACAAGCATGAAATAGCAAATATGAGAATTAAAGCTGTATTTCAGAGATGGTTCCGTAGAAAGATTACTGGGAGCCTGGGTCCCTGATTGGCTGAACACTTGAACCAACAAGAGCAATTGCTAGCTTCTGCACTAACTAAATGAGAAAAATAAACTCTTGATTGTTAAGCCATTGTTTTTATTTTTTGTTACTTTAGCCATATATGTTTCTGACTAATATATCCATCATTCAGCTTTTTTTTTAAGATGCAAAACTCTTATCTTAGACATGCTAGGGATGCTATTTTAGAATTTAATGATTTAAAATTAAGTAGATAATTACATGTAACAAAAGAAGTAGTATCTTGTTCCAACTCAGCACCTAGTATTTAAGCCAACAGAGGTGAGAAAAAGGCATATTTAGAGTGTCTTTAATCATGAGGATAATATTGACTTGGGAACAGAGGAGGACGTAGAAAAAGTTGAAATGGAAAATCAATGTTTCAATATGTTGGAAGCATACAATTTTTATTATCAAATATTTAGAAGAATTTTTTTTCTTTAATTCTATAATCCCTTTATTCTCAAAGTAACATTTAAATTCAAAGAACTATAGTAGGAGTGTAGGAGGGACTTTAGAGAGATTTAGTTGTTCTGCATTTTAGGATGAGGAAGTGAGGTTCTGAGAAATTAAGCTCTTCTGTGACAGAGCAGGTAATTGGACCAGGATGTCAGGCATTCCCAAGTCAGTGCTCCTTCTAGCATATTCTAAGGCATATGTCTAGTCTCTGATAGGTTGTTCCTTGACAAAAATGAGAGCCAGATATATCTAAGGGACATTGCTTGTTAGCAGAGCAAGGACTAGAATTCAGATTTTCTGGCTTGTAAAAGAATTTTTTAATGGAATAATGAAGTCAGAATTTCAGTTTTAATTAAATTGAATTTAAACAAAATTACCCATTAAAGATGTTACTTCTTTTATAGTTAATAGAAGTATTTCAAACTATTTAGAACTATTTCAAACCTCTTTCACTTTGAACCTGTAATTTATCCTATCTCTCTTCTCATTCTTGGCAAGTAACCTCTTTTATAGGCTGAATTGTGTCTTCCCCAAAATTTCATATTTGAAGTTCTAAGCCCTGGTGCCTCTGAATGTGACTTTATTTGGAGATTGAGTCTTTAAAGTGGTCATTAAGTAAAATTAGGTCATATTGGTGAGCCCTAATTCAATATGATTGATATCTTTATAAGGAGAGATTAGGACACAGACATACAGCGGAAGGACCATGAGAAGACGAAGAGAAGATGTCCATCTACAAGATAAGGAGAGTTTCCTCAGAAGAAACCAACCCTGCTGACACCTTGATCTTGGACTTCTGGCCTTTAGAACTGTGATGAAATAAATTTCTGTTGTTTTAAGACACCCAGTCCTCTGTGTACTTTATTAAGGCAGCCCTAGTTAACTAACAAGGCTCTCTTACTGTTTCACAGAGAAAAAGAGAAGTTATGAGATAAAAACATACCCAGTATGACATTCTTGTGCCCAAATTCACCTCTTTTCCTCTTAGAGTAAAAGAAATTGGCCCTACCCTTTTCTGAGCTATTTCCCACCACTGTCTTCCTCATTTTTTATGCTTTAGCCATACTTTAGCTTCATGAATTTGCCACACTCCCTTCCTGACTTCCCAAAACTTTGTCTTTTCTTCACATTTGTCCTTAAACTATTTTTTTCTTCATTACCTCTTCTCTTTTTTATTTCAACTAGATTCTTCCTGTTAACACTAAAATATGCTCAGTTTGCTACCACTTTTTAAAACATCTTCCTTCATTTCCACAGTCCCACTTCAGCCACTACCCATTTTTCTCTTTTTACAGCCAAATTTCCTCACTTGTCTAAACTCATGTCTGTTTTCCCATTCTTTAAATTGCTCCAGTCTGGCATTCCCTTCACCCCCTGCATTGTTCCTTTGAAATAGTTTAGTTCCATGTCACCAATCTAATGGACATGTTCAGTCTTTTAAGTCATGCCATGTTCCATACCTCAAATCTATCCACGCTTCTCCATTTCTATTGCCACCACTACCCTACACCAAGCTACCACTACTGACTCCTAGACTACAACAGTGGCTAGAGAGCATCTTCACTTCCCCTGCTCCATTCTTCACTACAATTAGAATGTGACAAAACATCACTAATAATGCCTTTTTACCCTCCCCCTCTTTAAAACTCTTCAGTTGTTTCCCATTTGTTGCCTTAAATATGACCTTTGAGGTTCTATATGCTGTCAGAACCAGGAAGGAAGATTCAGATTTTCTTAACTGTAAACTGTCGTCCTCTACTCTTCCCCTTTGTTTCTGAATTTAGCTACGCTTAAATTCAGTGGCCTTGTTACGCTTCCTTCTACAAACTTGGTACTTGTTGTTCCCTCTCTATAAAACAAAGCCTTCCTTAACTCATCTTTCAGAGGTCACACCCCTCTTTTTTTTTTCCTACTGTATTTTAAAGACAATGTCTTATTTTAAAATACTTTAAGACTCACAAGAAGTTGCAAAAGCAATACAGAGAATTCCCATGTACTGGTAAACTCCCTATTATCTTATGTAACCTTAGTACATTGTTAAACCAGGAAATTGACATTGCAGCAGTATTATTAACTCAGGTACAGACTGTATTCAGATTTCACAATTTTTACATGCCTTTTTTTTCTTTTCTGTTTATGAAGTGTTACATATGTAGATTCATTTTACCATCACCACAATCAGGATATAGAATGTATATCACAAAGGAACTTCTTCTTGCTGCTCCTTATTAGGTTACATGTTACATCCTCATCTAACTCTAATGCCTGCTGTCCACTGATTTGTTTCTCTGTTGCTATAATTTTCTCACTGTAAAAATGTTATATCAGTGGAGTCATACAATTTGTAACCTTTTGAGACTGACTTCTTTAACTCAACATGTTGCCCTTTAGCTCTATGAGTGTTGTTGTATGTGTCAATAATTTGTTCCTTTGTATTGCTAAATAATATTCCATTGTATAGAGTTATCACAGTCTGGTAATGCATTCACCATGGAAAGACATTTGAGTTGTTTACACAATGAAGTGGGCTTTATTCCAGATATGCAAGACTCTTGCTTTAATATTTGAAAATTGGTCAATGTAATTTATCATATTAAGAAGAAAATAAGAAAAAGTACATGATGTCAACTGATCTGAAAAAAGCATTTGAAAAAATTCAATACCCATTTATGATGAAAAAAACAACTCAGCAATAGAAGGAAACTACCTCAATTTGGTAAAAAGCATCTACAAAACTTACACCTAGCATGCTACTCAATGAAAGACTAAATACATTAAGATGGGAAGAAGACAAGGATATGCACTTACCACATCTGTTTGTTATAGTACTTGATGACTTCGCTGGTGCAGTAAGATAAAGGAATAAAAAGCATACAGATTGGAAAGGAAGAAGTAAAGCTCTCTGTTTACAGATAACCTGATGGTCAACATGTAAAATCCCAGGAAGTCTCCAAGAACATCTTGGAACTAATAAGTGAGTTTAGCAAGATCACAGAATAATACAAGGTCAACAAAAATTTTTATGCTAGCAATGAAGACATTTTCACTTACAAGTTGCTAAAAAATACAGTATTAAGTATAAATTTAAGAAAATCTGTGAGATATGTTTGCTGAAAACTACAAATGCTAATGAAAGAAGAGCTCAATACATGGAGAGACATACCATATTCATGGATTGGGAGGCAACATAGTAAAGACACCAATTGTACTCCAAATGATCTGTGGGTTTAATACAATTTCTATCCTGAAGGATTCTTTGCAGATAGACTTTCTAAAATTTATATGAAAAGGTAGAGGAACAAGAATAGCGTACACAATTTTGAGAATGAAGATAAAGTTGAAGGAATTAGACTGCAAGATACCAAGACTTACTATGTAGCTACTACAGCAGTCAGGAAAGTATGGTATTGTTACTGATTGTGTGGTTTTGCCAGAGTGATAGACACATAGAACATGGAACAGAATATAGAGTCCAGAATAGACTCACACCAGTTTGGCAAACTAATTTATTCAGTGGAGGAATTGTGCTGGGACGATTGAATATTCAACAAATGGTGTTGGAACAGTTGGGAATCTATAGCAAAAAAACCCCTAAACCTAGACCTCACACCTTAAAAAAAATATTCAGAATGGGTCATGGATCTTAATGCATTGTGTAAAACTAAAATTTTTAGGAAAAAAACATGAAGAAGCCCCTTTGACCTAGGGTTAGGCCAAAATTCTTCAGGTAACAAGGCGTAATCTTTATTTAAAAATATGAATAAATTGAACTCTGTAAAAAAAATTTTTTGTTCTGAGAAAGACCCTGTTAAAGAAGTGGAAAGACAAGCCATGGACAGAAAATACTTGCAAACATATTCAATAAAGGACTTGTGTCCAGAATATATAAAGAACTTTTAAGATTTAATAGAAGACAATCCAATTAGAAAATAGGCAGAAGACTTGAACAGACATTTCAACAAAGAGGCTGTGGTGGTGGCACATGAAAAGATGTTCAACATAATTAGCTATTATTAGGGAAGTGCAAGTTGCAGCTATAATGAGATACCACTGAAAACCTATTAGAATGGCTAAAATAAAACAACTCTGTGCTGATGATTATGCAAAACAATTTGGAAATGTCAAATGTTTAGCTTCTCTGGTTTTTCATATACTTTTATATTATCACATACCTTTCATTTGAAGCACTTATCATTTTAATCATTTTCAGGTGATTCCCACCCCACCCCCACCCCACCCCCCTGCTGTAGATTCTTTAATTACGTGAGGTCAGAGACCATATCTGTTTTTGCCCACTATTGTCATTCCAGTTTTTAGCATGGAAGCTACACACACACACACACACACACACACACACACGTTCATATACTCATCTCTCTCCATTTATATATTTGTATTTATTTTTGCACCCAATTGTAATAATCATAATGAGGTGTAGAAGGTATGAACGTTGCATTACAGTAGACATAGTAGAAAGCAAGAATAAATCAAGTCTTCTATACTTATTGTTTCTTAGCATAAAAATATAATTAATAATTAGAAAGATCTTGATGCCCAAAGTTAAATTAGAAACATTGCAACAGACCATTTAATCCACAAATGACCGAATTCCAATAAGGTCAATTGCATCTCTACTATTTAACATAAAAACACAAACATTATAAGAATGCACAGCTAATTTTCAAGTCTAAGTCCTGGAAAAATTCCTCTATCTCAACAAACTGCTGCCAGCAAAACAAACTTAGAGACATTAATTTGACAAATAAGTCACTAATAAGGAAATATGTACTTGCAGATGTCCAAGTAATCATGAACATCTCCAAACAGTGAATGGACAGTAACTTCGAGGAAACCTGAGTTTATGCCTAACAAACTTGAGAGATACACTACTAAAGAATCCCTAATTGCAAATTCAGTTCCTTTTTAGGCAACTTAAATATTACATGAAAACATGGATACGAATTATGTGAAAATGTGATTGTATCAGATGAATGACCCAAAAAGTTGAAGTTTATCAAAAAGCATGTTCTTTAAAAACTCTAGGTAACAATGTGTACCAAAATATCACATCAATTTAAAATCAATTTGAAGCTCTCCAGAGTGGTAACTGTAGAGTGGTTTCAAGACTTGGCCTCAAATGACAGCTGATTTTGGATCCAGTTTCACTATACTGGTCTACGTGTCATACTCGGTATGACAGAGAGAACTGGACACAACACAGCTCCACTGGTTGATAATTCCCCAATGTCCCCCCTAGTCTGACTTTAAAAAATACGGGAATAAATATGACTACAGTTCTTGTGAGGGGAATCAAAGTTGTGTGGTTCCAGATAAAAACAATTAAAGAAAACTGTCTTGCTAAAAAGAGCTTCAAGTAACATGATATATATGCTGATTTTAAAAAAAACTAATGACTTTTGGGAAATAGACATGGTGCAAAAGTTTGCATCACAAATTGTTGCATCACAAATGGCACCCAAGAGTCAGAACTCTGATGCTTGCACAAATGCAATCTTAATATTAGAATGAGAGGGAGTTCTAAAAAACAAGTTTTAAAGATGTAAAAATAGTTAAATACAATATTTTTTTTCCATGGGGTGGGAGTTACTGCTAAATATTTCATTTTTCTGCATGTGATTTCTCTAAAGTTTTTCCCACAAGACACTATTTACTAGTCTAAAGAGAATCATAATACAGTATTTTCTGTTAATTATATCCCAATTTAGCTTAGCAGCTTTAAACTTAATTTTCTATTAACAAATCTCAAATATCATTAGACTAGTTTTTGAATTAACAGTCATTGATTAGAAGTAACAAAAAATGATTTTCAATTGTATTCTTTTCCTTCTACAATCTTATAGAAGTACGCCACCTAGAGTAAATTTTGTAATTTTTAAAGTATAAAAACTGCTGGGCTGGTTTTATTCTAAACTACAAAAAGTAGGCACATTTTAATCAAAATCAAGCTAAATATTATAATGTGGAATTTTTCATATATTTTCTGTTTTGATGTGACTTTCTTAATATTACTGTATATAAAATAGACTGTTTTTCAGTAGTTCCAGATTAAGCAATTTACACAATGTGCCCTCTCGAGATGGTTAACAAATCAAGTTCAGGAGTTATCATTTTTGAAACCTGATTCAGTGACATTAGGTAATCTTAACATGCTATTACCAACTAAAATAACTATGGAAATATTTGAGACAGAATATAAATAATGAGTTTTGGATATATACATAAGTATACACACAGTACACTAGGCAATGTTAAAAATCATTGACTTTATTTTCTTTTTTCCCCCAACTTTATTGAAATATAAATGACAAATAACATTGTGTAAGTTTAAGATGTACAAAGTAATGATCAGATACACATATGTATTGCAAATTATTTACCACAATAAGGTTAAGTAACACATCCTTAACCTCATATAATTACTATTTTGTTGTTGTTACAGTGAGAACACTTAAGGTTTACTCTCACAACAACCTTCAAGTATGCAATACGGTATTGTTAACTATAATTCACACTATACATTAGATCCCCAGAAATTATTCATTTTAGAATTAAAAGTTTGTGCCCTTTGTCCAGCATCTCACCGTTTCTTCTGATCTCCAGCCTCTGGTAGCCATCAATCTATTCTCTGTTTCTATGAGTTGGACGTTTTTAGATTCCACATATAGTGAGATCATATGGTATTTGTCTTTCTCTGACTTATTTCACTTAGCTTAATGCCCTCAAAAGCCATCCATCTTGTCACAAATGGCAGGATTTCCTTCTTTTTTATGGCTGAATTATATTCCATTACATATATATATATATATATATATTCCATTGCATATATATATATATATATATATATATATATATATATATATATATACATTTTCTTTATTCATCCATTGATGGACACTTGGATTGTTTCCATGTCCTGGCTATTATGAATAATGCTGCACTGAACATGGGAGTGCAGATATCTTTTCAAGGTAGTAATTTCATTTCCTCTAGATATATATTCAGAGGTGGGATTGCTGGGTCATATGGTAGTTCTGTTTTTAATTTTTTAAAGGAATCTCCACACTGTTTTCCATTGACTGTTTCAATTTACATTTCCTACCAACAATGTACCAGGATTCCTATTTCTCCACATCCTCTCCAGCATGTGTTATCTCTGGTCTTTCTAATGATAGACATTCTAACAGGTGTGAGGTGGTATCTTATTGTGGTTCTGATTTGCATTTCCCTGTTGACTATTGATATTGAGCACTCTTAAACTTGGTGGCCACTGTATGTATGTCTTCTTTGGAAAAAGAGTTTTTGCCCATTTTTAAATTGGGTTTTCTTTCTTTCTTTTTTTGCTATTGAGGTGTGTGAGTTCCTTATATTTCTTAGGTTGCCTTTTCATTTTGTTGATTGTTTCTTTTGCTGTGCAGAAGTTTTTTAGTTTGATATAGTCTTACTTGTTGATTTTTGCTTTAGTTGCTTGTGTTTTTGGTGTCATATCCAAAAAATTATTGCCAAGACTGATGCCAAGGAGCTTTCTCAGTGTTTTCTTCTAGGTATTTTCTGTGTTTAAGGCCTTAGTCCATTTCAAGGTAATTTTTGTGAGAAGTGTAAGATAGGCATCCAGTTTCATTCTTTACATGTGGATATCCAGTTTCCCGAGCATCATTTATTGAAGAAACTATTCTTTCCCCATTGAGTATTCTTGGTTCCTTGTTAAATATTTGTTGAGCTTTTGTGCGTGGATTTATTTCTGAGAGCTCTCTATTCTGATTTATTGGTCTATGTGTCTGTTTTTATGCCAGTGCCATACTGTTTTCATTACTGCAGCTTTGTGATATAGTTTGGAATCAGGACGTGTTATGCTTCCAACTTTGTTCTTTCTCAAGATTGATTTGATTAATCAGGGTCTTTTGTGGTTCGATAGGAATTTTAGGATTGTTTTTTGTTTCTGTAAAAGTTTTCATTGGAATTTTCATAGGGATTACACTGAATCTATAGATGGCTTTGGGTAGTATAGACATTTTAACAATATTAAGTCTTCTGATCCATAAACATGGAATATCTCCCATTTATTTGTATCTTTAATTTTTTTCATCAATGTCTTATAATTTTCAGTGTACAAATCTTTCACTTTCTTGGTTAAATTTATTCCTAAGTATTTTATTATTTTTGATGCCATTGTAAATGGGATTGTTATCTTTATTTCTTATTAAGATAGTTCATTGATAGTGTATAGAAACAACTGATTTTTATATGCAGATTTTACTGAATTTATTTGTTCTCATCTGACTTGGTATCAGGATAATGCTGGCCTTCTAAAATAAGTTTGGGAGTGTTTTCTCCTCTTCCGTTTTTGGGAAGAGTTTGAGAAAAGTTGGCATTAATTATTCTTTAAATGTTTGGTAGAATTCACCAGTAAAGTCATTAGTTCCTGAGCTTTTCTTCATTAGGAGATTTTTGATTACTGATTTAATCTCCTGACTAGTATTTGGTCTGTTCAGATTTTCTGTTTCTTCCCAATTTAATTTTGGTAGGTTGTATGTTTCTAGGAATTTGTCCATTTCTTTTAGGTTGTCCAATTGTTGGTGTATGATTGTTCATAGTAGTTTCTTAGGACCCTTTGCATTTCTTTGGTATCAGTAGTAATGTCTCCTCTTTCATTTATAATTTTATTTATTTAAGTCCACTCTTCTTTTTTCTTGGAAAACCTAGCTAAAAGTTTCTGAATTTTATCTTTTTACAAAGCCAACTCTTAGTTTCACTGATTTATTTTTCTATTGTTTCCTTATTCTCTATTTCATTGTTTTCTG
This sequence comes from Delphinus delphis, assembly GCF_949987515.2. Classification (NCBI taxonomy): domain Eukaryota; kingdom Metazoa; phylum Chordata; class Mammalia; order Artiodactyla; family Delphinidae; genus Delphinus; species Delphinus delphis. Next base: position 51,772,716 of record NC_082699.1, read on the forward strand.
CACAGATCTTTATTATCTGCTTACTTCTGCTAACTTTGGGCTTAATTATTTTTCTTTTTCTAGTTCCTTGAGGTGTAAAGTTAGGATATTTATTTAAAATCTTTCTTTTTGTAATGTAAGCATTTATTGTTATGAACTTTTCTTTTGCATAGCATTTACTGCATCACATTTTGGAATGTGGTGTTTCCAATATCATATGTTTTGATACATTTTCTAACTTATCTTTGATTTCATCTTTGACTCATTAGTTTTTCAGGAGTGTATTGTTTAATTTCCACGTGTTTGTAAAATTTCCAGCTTTCCACATGTTATTGATTTCTAGTTTCGTATCATTGTGACCAAAAAAGATACTCAGTGTGGTTTCATTGTTTTAAATTTGCTGAAACTTTTGTGACCTAACATATGATCTATTCTGGAAAATGTTCCACATGCACTTGAGAATGTATATTTTGCTGCTGTTGAACGGAATGTTCCATATATGTTTTTAGGTCCTTTTGCTTTAGAGTACAGTTTAAGTTCCACATTTCCTTATAGATATTCTGTCTCCATGATATATCCATTGTTGAAAGTGAGGTATTGAAGTCTCCTCCTATTATTGTATTGCTGGCTATTATTTCTTTCACATATGTTAGCATCTGCTTAATATATTTAGGTACTCTGTGTTGGGTTCATATATATTTATAATTGTTATAGCCTCTTGATGAATTGACCCCTTTATCATTATATAATAACCTTAGTTTCCTGTTACAGTTTTTAACTTAAAGTCTATTTTGTCTGATATAAATATAGCTACCCTGCTCTCGCTTGGGTTTCATTTACATGATATATATTTTTTCATTCCTTCCCTTTGAGACTATGTGTGTCCTTGAAGTTGAAATGTGTCTCATTTAGGTATCATATAGTTGGGTCTGGGTTTTTAAAAATTCATTTAGTCACTCTATACCTTTTGATTGGAGATTTAATCCATTTACATTTAAAGAAATTATTGATAGGGACTTACTACTGTCATCTTTTTAATTGTTTTCTGGCTCTTTTGTAGTTTTTTTGTTCATTTCTTCCTTTCTGTCTTCCTTTGTAAGTTGATTATTTTCCATAGCAGTATACTTTGATTCCTTTCTTTTTATGTTGTGTGTATCTAGTATAGTTTTTTGTTTTGCATTTATCCTGAGGCTTACATAGAGCATCTTAATGGATATAGCAGTCTGTTTTAAGCTGATAACAACTTAACTTTGATTGTATACAAAACTCTACCCTTTTACTCCTCTCCCCACATTTTATGTTTTTGATGTCACAATTTATATCTTTATATTGTGTATCTATTAACAAATTATAGTAACTATAACTATATTTACTACTTTTTCCTTTAACCTTTATTGTAGAGTTAAGTGGTTAGCACACAACCATACCATAGTATTAGAGTACTTTGAATCTGACTATATACTAAACGTTACCAGTATGTTGTATATTTTAATATGTTTTCATGTTACTAATTAGCATCCTTTCATTTCAGGTTGAAGAACTCCTTTCAGCATTTCTTATAAGGCACATCTAGTGGTGATTAACTCCCTCAGCTGTTGTTTGTTAGGAAAGTGTTTATCTCACCTTCATTTCTGATGGACAACTTTGCCAGGTAAAGTATTTGTGGTTGGCAGTTTTTTTCTTTCAGCACTTTGAATGTATCATCTCACTCTCTCCCACCCTGCAAGGTTTGAGAAGTCCACTGATAACCTTATGGGGGTCCCCTTTTATGAGAGAAAAATATTTTTTCCTTCTGGCTGCTTTTACAATTCCCTCTTTGATTTTAGACAGTTTTATTATAGTGTGTCTTGGAGAAGATTGTTTTGGATTGAAATTTTGGGGTGACCTGTTAACTTAATGAATTTGGATGTCCAAATCTGTCCCCAGGTTTAAGAAATTCTCAGACATTATTTCTTTAAATAAGCTTTCTACCCCTTTCTCCCTCTGGGACTTCAATTATGCCTAGGTTGTTTCTCTTAATCTTTTACCATTAGTCCTGTAGGTTTTCTTCATGCCTTTTCATTCTCTTTTTTTTTTTTGCTTCTCACTGGATAATTTCAAATGATCTGTGTTTGGACTCACTATTTCTTTCTTCTGCTTTGTTTGTGCCATCTGCTCTTAAAGTTCTTATTGACTTTTTCAGTGCAGTCATTGTGTTCTCCAGTTCCAAAATTTTTCTTTGGCTCTTTTTCATGTTTTCTGTTTGTTGAACTTCTTATTTTTTTCTTATATTATTTTCCTGACTTCAATAATTATTTGTGTTCTCTTACAACTCTCTGAGAATCTTTATAACAATTATTTTGAATTCTTTATTGGGCAATTCCTGGATCTCCATTTCTTTGGCATCATTTACTGAAAATTTACTGTGTTCCTGTGGTGGTATCATATTTACCTGATTCTTTATGATGCCAGTAGTCTTAGATAGGTGTCTGCACTTTTGAAGAAGCAGTCACCTCTGCCAGACTTTATGGACTGACTTCAGTAAGAAAAGACCTTCACCTGTTTGGGGCCTGCTGGAACATGATGTGACCCTGGGTCTAGTGGTTCAGGGCACCAAGTGTGCGTGCATGTGGTGGCTCTGGGTCCTGTGGAGGGGTGTACCATCTCAATTGCTTGGCCAACTGGAGTACATAATATCAGAAATTATGTGGTCCTTGGTGAGCACTGTGGGGGATCTTCAGTGGCTGCGAGGGTTATTGGTTCTTCAGCTGTGCTTCCAGGTCCAGTGGCTAGGGACCAAGCCAGTGGTGGTGGCTGGAGTCAGGGGTATGTGGATCTGGGGGCCAGCTGCAGGTTCCTGTGTAACGATAGGGGCTGGTTGCAGGTACACACATAGTGATAGCGGCCAGGGCAAGCAGCGCATGCCAAGGTCAACTGGGCATACTGGCAGTTGGGGGGCCCTGGCTGTCAGCATACACTCCTGTGACTGCAAGGTCTTGCCATGGGTGCATTCAATGCAGCAAAGTTTGGTGACAGGAATCAAACTGGAGGTGTACAAGTGCACAGCTGGAGGAGCTAGCCCCAAGCATGCACATGGCATTGGGGGTCAGCCGTGGGGGTCTAAGGCTGTGTTTTGCACTCATGCAGCCACAGAGCCGGGATGCCAGTGCAGATCCCAGGTTCTGATAGGGAGGGAAGTGGGGAGTGAGGAGAGATACTCAGGCATTTGGCATCTGTAAACATGAAAACCTGTGGGGCACAAGCCAGATAAATCTGTAGGGGTTCTGTTGTGGTTGTGCTGGTTTCTTCAGTAGCAAAATCTGCTCGGGTCTTCTGTAGAGGAGTTTGCTGGGGATCATGGTCACTTCCACCGTGTGGCTGATACTGGTAGCCCTTGCCCTTCTTCCTTATTCCTAGCTGTATCTATGTCTCAGCTTCGCCAGTCTCTTGGTGGGCTGAAACTGAAGTGGATTCTTCTTATAGTGAACTGAAAGGCTGGGGAAGCTGATGACTCACCCTGCTCTCTCTTTCCCAGTGAGGGGAACTCTTTCTAGCTGGGGAGTTCCTTCCTGGCCTAGGGAGATGAGGGAGGCAAAATGAAGCTGTTCTTCCTATCCTTTTTGTGTGTTTATTCTCAGGGTTTTTGTTCCACTGTGTTGCTAAAGTTTCTTAAGTGGACTCCTGAGTTCTCCCAGAGCTGGCTTTGTTCATGGATAGCGGTCTAATTGTTGATCCTTATGGGGAGATGGAGTCTGAGGTCTCCTACTTTGCCATCGTGGTGATGTCACTCCTCAGAATTGACATTTCATAGTGAATGTGATGGGGGAAGATATCATGAAATTGAGTACAAAATATTTTAGATTTGAAACCAAGGCTATTTGGACAGTTCTATCTTATCTCTGAGACTCTATCTTATCTCTGCTTTAAAAGATCATTTTCTCTTCTAGTTTTTGTGTCTGTTGATAGGTAATGCTTGGAATTTTTGCTTTGGGAGTTCAAAATTTGAAACAGTTGTGGGCAAACGATGCTTCTTGTAACATCCCACAAGGGATCAGATTTTCTAATGAAATATCGCTTTGATTTATTTGTGTCCTTGTATAGGTGATTTCTACACTTATCCAGAGGAAAAATTCCTGCAGAGTAGAGGTCTTGTCTTCAGTTTCATTTCCTTACATTATCTAACACATACTTTTGCCACAGGGAATGCTTATAAATATTTGTTGATATCATATTTTATCTCCAAGCTAACTGAAGTCAGTGAGGAGAGTCATTCAATTGCTAAACTTTAACAGTCAAATTAGGTTATCAGACTATGAATTTAATTAGCAAAGTTTGAAAACTCTCCATGGTTTTTTTTTTTTAAATTTAGTATGGCAAATTTTATTTAAGGCATAGCAAAGCCTCCCTGATAGCAGTTATGTATTACAGAAGTTCAGAATGAAAGATTTATAAAATTTCTCAACCCACTAAAAATATAAACCAGACAGAAAAATTACCCATTGAGTAATAGTAAATGTCAGTGTTTAAAAAAAAAACTAACTTATTTTTTAGTTACAAGGGACACATGCATTTTATTTATAATATAGCTTCAAGACTTTAAATATGCTGCCCAGAATATCTTCCAGTTGCTATAGGGAGTTCTGTTATTCGTCAATGTAGGGTTTCCTACTTGGCAGCATTATGTATTTATGATGGCATCTGTGTTTGCTGGTTGTTGCATTTGCAGTGGAACTTGTATTTCAGCCAGTTGGAGAGGGAGGGAAAAAGAAAGTAAATTAAACCTGACTTCTTGGCAATGAAGTAGTAGCTTCTTATTACTTGGACCCATATATTCCAAGAACACCAAATGTAACTGCAGTTGTGTGCCATAGTTACTCTACCTATAATTGACTATATTTGCATTGTAATAAACTTGTATAATAATATTAAAACCAAAAAGTTCAAAACTAAAATATTATGTCTTGTCAGTTGACATGCACTTTTCAAGCAGAATTTTAATATGGGAAATTAGCTATTAGAATGATGCTTATTTTTTCCTGGTCAAAGAAAAATTGTCATTATCATCAATATCATTTTGTAAGCTTTCATTTACTTAAACTAAGTGAAAATCTAAATGAACTAATTAAAAAAGATTTTCCTCAACTTTTATGAGAGAAACAGAACAGAAAATAAAAGTGAACTTATTAATATGTAGAATTTCTTTTTAAAAACAACTAGTATATTTTAGAGTTAGTGTACATTTATCTCAAGCCAATATCCCAAACCCATATACATCTACCACATTAACCTGTAATATTTGATGTTCGTAAAGGTTATCTTCAGATATCCCAAGAACTACCTTTTTAATATTAAGAACCTAGAAACATCTTCTTAGCATTGATTCTTAATATACACAACCGAGAATTAACTCCTTAATGTTGACATATGAAATTATATTCGTTATAATTTCTAGGTTTGTGAATTGTGTTCATTTTAATTTATGTAATTCATTTTATTTTTTAAACACTGGCAGTCTCTGAGTCATAGTTTAGTTAAATATCTACTAAGTTAACTTTTAACTTTGTGTTTACCCCAACTGTGTTGCACAATTATATTCCCTGTTCTCTGGAAGCTTCTGAAATGGATACACTGGTGGTACCATTATGCATAAAACAGAAGTGAATATGGCGACAAAAATATAATATTTAGATCTTGCCCTCAAGATGCTTACAGTTTAGTTTGAAAGACAGTGAATAAGAATGAAAATTCTATTAGTGTATACAGGAAATAACTGTCCAGTAGAATAATATGTGAGTAATTCAGTGCCATACAGCTTCAGATGAAGATGTCATTGCAGTTCAGAAGGTTCTGTAAAAACTTGAGGGAAGGGGAGAGACTTGGCCTTGATACTGAAAGATGGGTAGTTTTAGATCAAGTGTTGGCATTCTAGGTTGGGGTAACAATTTATGCATCAGTATTAGAGAGGAGAAAACCACCTTCTAGAGGCACAGTGGCTAGGCCTTTTTTGCTAGGATGAGAGTTTAGAGAAGTAAGTATAGAGAAAGAATGGGGGGAAGTATTAATTATTGGAACAAATATTTCTCTAGCACTTTACAATTTATAAGGGATTTCTGTGTAATTCTCATTTAATCTTAAATACCTGTGATGTAGTATCTTTATTACTTCTATTTTTAAAATAAATCTAGAACTAAGGCAACTGGGAATTATTGTTACAAAATAAAAATGAACAAAATATAAATGTAAGCTTTGATAGTCTAAAGAGAAAATATAACAAAAATTAGGTTAGAGTGGAAAAAATTGTTAATCTGTTTAATCTTTCATTGTAAGGAGATGGTTTAAAGGTAAAACATATAGTTTCAAAAGTGACATCAAAGATTTTTATAATTTTTTTTCTTACCTTTAGAGAGATCTTTTACTTAGTAACCATATCTTCTGTGAAGATTAAATTTTTATGAATTTCAGTATTGCCTTCTATTTATTTAAAAAAAATTAAATTTAAAAATAATCATGATTCCACCATTTTTTCCTGAAGTTATTTATATTTGCCCTTCTGAAGGACTCCTTTGCAAGCTGTACATGTGTGTAAGAATGTTCAATAAAAGTTGGCAATGATTATTTTGGGATGATGGAATAGTAGTAGATTTTTTAATTTCTTCCTGGCACTTTTCAGTGTACTTTCTGAACCAAATATGCATCATTTTTTTTTTCTAAAACATTAAAGGCTTTATTCTTAAAATTTAAAAATTCCATACAAGTGCTGTTCTGAGGAATATACTTTGGGAATCACTGATGTAGATAATTATTTCCTAACCTTTTTGGATGAATGATCTCTTTCACAATAATATATGATTTTGCCAACTCAGGAATTTAAAAAATTATTTTCTGATTTTCCTATGGCATGTAACAAAGTAATTTAGCAAAAAGTTTTCATAATTATTTTATTTTATTCTCATGATGACATAAGAGAAAATGTTGCTACCTATTAGTATGTCTTCACAAATATAGCATTGATGATAGTGGTTTTTTTTTTTTTGCGGTATGTGGGTCTCTCACTGTTGTGGCCTCTCCCGCTGTGGAGCACAGGCTCCGGACGCGCAGTCCCAGCGGCCATGGCCCACGGGCCCAGCCGCTCCACGGCATGTGGGATCTTCCCAGACCGGGGCACGAACCTGTGACCCCTGCATCGGCAGGCGGACTCTCAACCACTGCGCCACCAGGGAAGTCATGATGATAGTGGTTTTCATTACCAGTTAAAATAAGGCCAGATTGGATATAATCATCACAGTCATTTATTTTATTAGCAGTGCTTTTTGAGGTACAAGAAATACTGGTGCACTTTTAAAGAATTTTGATCAGACAGATTGAACTAATGGGTCTGAAGATCATTTTGAGGCAAATTTGCACATTTATCATGTTTTTACTCATTAATGTGTATTTTATTATTTTCTTGTGTTATCTTTCTTCAACCAATGACTGATTATGGGTATAAACTAGGTAATAAGGGACCAAAAACAGATGATTTAAAACTAAGCAATGATTAATACCTTCGTGATGACTGGTAATGCTTTGCTGAGTTATAAACTGACAGTGTCTATGTATGGAGGCCCTTCCTCTGATTTCCAATACTCACTGTACATTCTTACAGCACTTGCACTCCTAGGCTCTCCAGATTTCATTTTAGATGGATATTTTTTAAAAATTATTAACGTATTAAGTAGATACTGAAACAGATAACATTGTTAATTTAACATCATGATTCCTTATAAGACCTTTGTGAACCCATGATGATTACTATTTGGGAAATGGCCATACAGAAACTGATATAGGCATAGGCTTCCATGTAATTCTTAAGGAAAAGAGAGAATTTAGAAAGGAGAGTAGAAAGTTAGGTATTAAAGTTTAAGGCTTACTAAAATTTGGGGAGTGGAAGAAGAAAAAATAGTAGAGGATAGAGAACTAAGGAAATACAATTACAGAGGAATAACCATTGAATGAATGACATTACATACTTTATCTCATTTCATACTCAGTTTAAATGAGAAAGTTACAACTACGAAAGATGAATAATTTTCCCCCAGTCACCCAATAAATGGTAGAGCAATGATGATTCAAAGCAAGATCTGTAATAAAGTTCATGCTTTATCCTCCTCAGCATTCCATCTCTCTCATTCAGATATGTCAGAAGAGAATCAGAAGAAGGATGATACAATAAAAATTAAAGGAAGAATTTTAACAAGAAAGTATTCTGCATTAGATATGGCAGGGGTGTCAGGCAAAAAGAGATCTCAGAAAAGATCACTGGAACTGGCAGAGGCCTTGAAGGGCCAGGTCTAACATCCAGAAAAGGCAAAGCCATATTCTATGGAGTTAAGGGGACTTTCTCTGTTAACACAAGACTTGTGCTTTATGCTACTAGTGTGGTATCTTGCTCATTTTTCCTGGTATCCCTAAGGCTTAGCATAGCATTTTGCCTACAGTAGGCACCAGGCTAAGATCTTGCAAATGTATGACTGATGTAGGTTATAGGTCTAAAAGGTCTTGAAACAGTCTGGTGGATGTTGAAGATCCAAAGGGTGATGGCACTCTGAAGGGCGATCCACAGAAGGACTGATGATTTGAAGATGGTGGTAAATGAACATAATATGATGTTAAATGGTGAAAAACAAAGATGGGTGGTATACAAATCATTGGGACCTGCTTCTGGGGACCAAGAAGGTTGTGCCTCTCCCTTACTCTGTCTCTTCCTAGCCACTGTGAATCAGTAATACCACCAAAACCCACAAGTTTGGATGAAGTTGGGGGGGGCGTGTCACAGAAATTTTGGTCTATTTTATTTTTTTTTTTTTTATTTTTGGTCTATTTTAAATTGATGACAACTTAAAATTTTAAAGAACTTGTTGTATAAAAATGGACTAACGATGATAAACGTTTTTACAATAGGTGAAGAAAAAACATTTAGTATAATAACATACACATTTATGAATTTAAAAAATCAATGAAAATTGGGCAAAGTACATGAACTCGTCATTTAAAGAAGGAGGTACTTAGCAAAATACAGTTCAATAAATATTTATTGAATAAAAAGTAGGCTATGGTAGAATTAGATTTATACCATAAGAAGGAGAAAAAACAAGTAGCTTGATTACCAAGAGCTTTGTATGTCATACTTTGGAGCATGGAATTTATCCTGTAGATGGTTTGAGTCTACTAAAGTGTGTCCACATTGAAGTAACTATTTTATTAGCACTGTAGTTAATGTACTCAAAACAGACTTGAGCTAGTGGAGAAAGGAGGTAGGCAGAGTAGCTCAAGTGAGAAAAAAAATGAAACTATGGTAAGGATAAAAGGAATGAGAAAAAATGGACAGATTTATGAAATATTAAAACTTGTTTTCTAAATAAACTTTTTTTCTTCCAGTTTTATTGAGCTATAATTGACATATAGCACTGTGTAAGTTTAAAGTGTACTGCATAATGATTTGACTTAACAAGCATCATGAAATGGTTACCACAATAAGTTTAGTGAATATCCATCATCTTATATAGATACAAAATTAAAGAAATAGAAAAAATGTTTTTTCCTTGTGATGAGAGCTCTTAGGATTTACTCTCTTAGCAGCTTTCATATATAAGATACAGCTGTGTTCATTATATTTCTCATGTTGCAAATTATATCCCTAGTACTTATTTATCTTACCACTAGACGTTTGTACCTTTTGACCACCTTCATCCAATTCCCCCTTCCTACCGCTTCTGGTAACCACAAATTTGATCTCTTTTTTCTGAGTTTGTTTGTTTGTTTTAAACATAGTAAGACCTGATGAAATGAATATGGTAGAAGGTAAGGGATAACAGGGAGTCTAGGAAAAATTCTATTTTTCTCAATAACTTGTGTGACTAGCTTGATGATAAAATGCTTGATAGGAAGTAAACAGGGTATAACGTGTTTATTATAAATTTTTGAAATTGAAAAGCTTCTTTTAAATATAATTTTAAATATTTTTTATTAAGGACTTTAAAAAAGTTTTTTAGAGCACTTTTAGGTTTACAACAAAATTGAGAGGAAGGTATAGAGATTTCCCATATGCCCGTTGCCCCTACATATGCATAGCCATCCCTCATCTCTCACCAGAATGGTACACTCATTACCAAGAATGAACCTACATTGACATCATAATCACCCAAAGTCCATAGTTTACCTTAGGGTTCAGTCTTGGTGTTGTAGATTCTATGGGTTTAGACAAAAATATTATGACATATATCCATCATTGTAATATCATATAGAATATTTTCTCTGCCCTGAAAATCCTCTGTGCTCTGCCTATTTATCACCCCCTTCCTCTGACCCCTGGCAACCACTGATTTTTTGTCTCCATTGTTTTTCCTTTTCCAGAATGTTTTATTTTTTTAATTTGGAGGTATATGGAGTTATGAATTTTTATGTTAGTCAATTAGTTGTATGTGTAATGCCATCCATTCTCCAAACTAGAATCACAAATAAGATAAAACTTGGATAAAAATTTTAAAATTGCTTGTAAGACTGCATGTTTATTAATACTATAGTCATATCAGAAATAGATATGGAAAGATATTTCCCTGAAGTGTGATTGAAAATACAGTTGTTAAGATTCTGGCCATTAGATTTAGTTCTGGTTGATGTTTAAAATAAAAAAATACTTTTATTAATTTCACATAAAAAGGTTAGAAGGGGTCAGGTGTCATTTAATATTTCCCTTTTGTATCAGGTAATGCAATTTTTGAGTTAGAGGTTCTTTATTGTAACATAGTATCTTTCCTCTGTGTAGAAGTTCATGTTAACCATAGAAGATAAAGAAGCTCATTGCAGATTAATATAGAATTTTCTATGTAAAAAATTTTAAAATTCAGTTTTTATGATACATGGAAATGCTTTCAGTCTGTAAAACATTTTGAAAAATTCATTAAACATGAAAATATATACTGAATTATGATCAGTGTCTTCTGCTTAGGCATTGCCACTTACCCAGATCTTCTAGAAAGGTAATTCATAGAAATTCTATTTGTGCACATTCAAATTTGACTTGATTTAGAATATTATAAAATAGAGGAGACTGAATAAAAGAAGAAAAAGAACACCAATTTGTGGCACAAATATAAATGATGACATTATATTACAAGATTAACAAACAGCTTCATTTAATTTTAGATTTTGGTACAACACTTAAAACATTGCTATGGCTCAAAGTAAGTTATTGAATCTGGGTAGCAAGGAAATAAAGAAAATTATTAGCATTGTAACAAAGCCCTGAAACAAAATGTCATTTGGAAAATAGCAAGCTGGCGATATGCCAGGGAAGGAAAAAAATTAGAAACACAAATGTTCCATCAGAGTCTTGGTTTTGAAAATGAATAAAAGAAGTAAATATATTGCCATTTAAGTGTTATACTTATTAGACCTTCATTTCTAAAGAACAAATGACAAAAATAGGATCTGGATTTTTATAGAGTGGGAATAGGAGCTACTGCTCCCTTTCCATTTTAAGTTTGGAAAGTCTCTCAATAATCTAGGATTGTTTCATTTTGCGTTTAAAGTTCGGGTAGGCCAGCCTAAACTAACAAATTACATCAAAGGTAAATCTGGAACAGACTAATGTTATTTAGGACCTACGTTATCATATTATATTTCAAATGTAGTAATCTTCCACTTTTACATACACCAAAAACTGCATATTATTGTTTCGAAATAGCAGAGCAGAAAGTTTTGTAGGTTAAGGCTACAAAGTGAACAAAGTAAAAAACTCATTCAGGGACAACCTTACTTCCCAATATGGTAAAAATAAAATTTTGTTTTGTAACAAATTGTATTGCTTATAGAAAACATTCTGCACCACAAAGCTCTATCTTTTTAATAGTTTAAATTCCCAATGAACAAAGATATTAGTAGGAAAGGAACTCAACAGTACTAAAATCCTTTGAACCTGAGGTAAGAGGTAGAATCTGATTGTACCTATGGTGAAGATGGCCTCCTTAGCTTATCAGGTGTTTTAAGTGTCACTGATTATTTTTCTCTTGCTAAATCTCTAAACACATCTCTGATTTGCTATGGTGTTAGCTGAATTTTTAGGATTATTTAGTTTCACTTTAATCAGTTGAGGACTTAACTACAAATACAGCTTCTTCTTTGATGAGTCAGTAACTGGTTCTTGCATCTTCAAATCTAAGAGTTCTGTTCTCCTGTCATTTGCTTGCCTGACAGTTTTATGCACAGTATGATTTAGTTAAAAGGATATTTAGCATTGTGGTTGATTTGTATTGCATGAAATAAGATAGTCAGCTGGTGGAAGCCAATCAGGCCACACATACTGTATTTAATACTTAAATACTGAACCTTTATGGTACATATAGCTGTTTTGGAAGTTGCCAAACAAGTCACACAGCCTACGTGCAACAGACTGGGTGTGGTATAAAATGGCCTGAGCTTTCCAAATTTCCTGGCTTTTTTTCCTCTTTTTGGATTACACTAAAACAATTTCCTTCAGGATTGAAGCATCTGGCTAGCTCTTATAGTTTCTTTTTTTCTTATGATTAAGGAAGAAAGATTGATTCAGGGGAAAAAAAGCTATGGCTCAACCCAAAGTCTGTGCTAAGGATAGACCTCAGTGGCACATTTTTGTGACATAAAATTTTACGTTAGGCATGCAAATTATTGATTTGATTTTGATTTTCTCAATTTGCCAATGATTCTATTTCAATATGGGGCCTCTACCTAGTGACGTTTAAAGTAATTCTTTACTGTAATACCCTATAGCTGGGAAAATCACCCAGCTTTACTCTGCACAAAAAATAAAGCTTCTCCATGCCCATGATGCTAGATCTATCACACTCATGATGAATTACTGTTGCTTTTGGTAGCACGAAAAACCACAGTCTATTTTTCCTCTCAAGTGGCAGGTCTCTCCTCACTTTTCCTTTTTCTGATTTTAATTCTCTCCCAGCTGCTTATCTCTTCTAATTGTTAACCTTTCCTTAATTATAGGAATCAGCAATGTGCTTTTTGTCAGAACTTTGTTCCTTTAGTGAAATAACAGTCATCAGAAACAGTCACCTTTGGACATTCACATGTGTGTTTACTTATAAAATCAGTTATTATTAAATCAATACATTTGATTTCAAATAGATGAGACTTGTTACGATAACTAAGCAGAACCCTAGTTATTGAAATTGCTTCTTATGTACAATACAGCTTTACCTCTCAAAAAATCAGCCTTCTAACAACATCTAAAAAAACACTGGCAGAGGAGATAAATAAAAGCATTGTGTACTTCAGTGATTCCCTGACAGTCCTTTTGTTCTACGCTAGATATAGCAACCCTTGGTTTATTAGAGGCCATTTACTGGTTTTGTTTGTTCGTTTGTTGGTTTTCAGAAGCTTGAGACAGTGTACCTGTACCAATGTACTGCCAGATAAGCAGTGTAGGCCTGGTTTAGCAACATGTACTGACTAAATCAGTTTAGCCTTTCACTGTAGCAAAGGAGCATAGTCATACACAGTATAGAACTGCAGACTCAACATCACAGATCTATAAGCAGTGGAACAGAGTTAAAACAGGATGTATTCTACAACGTGGAAAGCAAGAAAGTTGAGTTTACCATTAAAGGAAGATGGAGACCTGGATGTATATTTCTGGAGATTAGTTACTCTAAACCACCCTTTGAACAGATTTTTAAAAGTTGGATAAAATAAAATCTTATGTATATTTTTTATATATATTACATGTATTATGTATATACTTTTTTTTTGCATTGATGACCTGGCAAAGCAGCCAAATCCAAAAACAGAGTAAACCAGGAACCATAAAAGATAAGTGCCAAACCTAGTTTTGTTCTGAGGATTTCTGCTGAATCCTGAAATACTGGGTTTCCATTTGACAGCTTCTTGGGCCATGGGGGATACTAGTTAAAACTGAAGATCCACCTATGGAAGGAAACCTACCTAATAGGATACCCCTACACAAAGCTGAGATGTATAGGAGTGAAATAAAGATGGAAACACCAAGGAAATTCTCCAGTAATGCTAGGTAAGTGAAGAATAAGTAAACATTTCCTTGAGAATATATAAGTACAAACTGGCCCCTCAATGGGTCTGAAAAGCCTCAAGGAGTTTAGTGGAGAGCTTAGCTTAGAATGTTTCCAGCTGGTAATGCCCCCAGATGACTGGCGGAAACAAATGAAAATTATTTGGAGGAATTCCAACTTCAGTTTAGGCCTCAACCACCAAGGAAAATGAACTTTCATGGTAAAAAAATCATAAAGCACCCAAGGAGACAAGACATCATAAATGAGAATCTACCAAAACAATCAAAACAATAGACCTCCCAAAACTATAAACACTGGAATTATGAGACAGAATGTACAATCATGGTTAATATGATTAAAGAGATAGAAGCTTGAAAACATAAATAGGTAACAAGTAGATTTGAAAATAACTAAATAGAAATTCTAGAAATTATTAACATAATAATTAAAAACAGTGAAAAGATTAACCATCAGATTAGACGCAGCAGAAAAGAGAATTGGTGAAGTAATTTCTGAAGAACTTATCTAAACTACAGTCCAGAGAGAAGTGAAAAACATGATAGAGAAGTTAATAGCTGTGGAGAATTAAGGAAGAATATACTTTTTATCAGAGTTCTAGAAGGAGATTATAGAGTCAATGGGAAAGAGTATTCAAAAAGAATTCCTCAGAATTATTGAAAGACAGTAATCCTCACTCAAATCAAGAAAACCAAATAAATACCAAGATTAAATTAAGAATTTCTCTTCATCAAAAATCACCATAAAGAAATCGAAAGATAAGTTACTGGGAGCCAATACTTGCAATCCATATAACCAACAAGGGATTAGTATCTCTCCAGAATACATATATAACATGTATTGTATATACTAGTATGTATAATAAAAATAAAAATTATAATATGTTTATATAGTAGAGAATAATACATGTTATTGTGAATTAATCAGAAAACTACACAGAGAGCAGCTCCATCTAGTAATTCAGGTTATAAACTTCCAAATTATCTTAAACATGCCTCTGAATTATCCTAAACATCCCCCCTGTGTATCTATATCCAATATCTCCCAAGTCCTTGTGATTCTGTCTGAACTGTCTTCTAAATAGTCCCCTTTCCTTCTGGCTTCACTGACAATAACTTGGTTTAAGTCTTTATTACATTCCCTTTAACCTAGGGGAATAGATTTCCAACTGATTTCCCTCTCTCTCTTAATACATTGTATTGCTTAATACATTTAGAGCAAGTTTTGTTATTCTTCCACTCAAAAATTCACCATGCTCTATAAATCATGGATGTTCATTTTTATCAAATTATACATACACATAGCTTAAGGAGTCAAGTAGTTCTATAAGGTCACTTCTTCATCCTTTTAACTTACGTCCATTTAACTTTTGTCAGTATATTGCTGTCTTTACTTAATAGGTTTGTGTTGTTTCTTCTTGATTTTTCAATTTTAATCATTGATTTTCCTTTATGGAAGATGAGGATTTAGCTCTCTTTCTCCATCCCTACCACATATGAACACCCTTCCCACATCCCTCTCTTCCTACTACAGTTAACATTGTAATTTTGATCATATTAACATTTAGTATTTTACATAATTTTGACTATGAAAATACTTTTACAGCTGGTCCAAATATTAAATTAAATTGATTTTACTTTCCTGGAAAAATTTTGTGTTCTCTATCTTGCTCTTTTATTTTCTTGCCATTATTATTAATTCAAATCCAAACTCTTCCCAGTTGCCCAGTTCTTATCTCAAGACATTTCGATACATCATGCATTCGATCAGTTCCATCATCCTGAAGAAGTCTTTCATAGAATGTAAATTCCTAGCATTGTACTTTCATATGTTAGGTTATCAATAAACATTTATTGGTGAATTAACTGAAGTGTTACAAACTGAGCAACATAAATATATTTCTAGTTTATTTCTTCTGAGAAGAACTAAAATGTGGGTCATTTCAGATTTTGCATGATTTGGAGAAGCTTCAATTTCCTAATCTACAAAGTGGGAATAAGAATTTCTACTTCTAAGGTTGTTGTCAGGATTAATCATATAATAATTATAAACAGTAATTGGCACTTATGAAGCACAGAATGGGTGGCAGGTACTGAGTTAAAATAATGGTTTTATACTACTACTACTATTCTACTACTAATGATGAAACATGGGTCCTTATTATAAATTTCCTTAGGGATTTCAAGTGATTTCTCATCAAAAGAAAGAGTTGGAGAAAAGTTTTCACTATTTCAAAATCTTTCATAAGAATTCCTTTGACTGTTTTTCTTGGCCTACTATTTGAGGGGTTTGGGATGCCTTTCCTATTCTCTAAATACTTTGCCTCAGGGACAACTTAAGTCCTGTCTCAGTTTTGGTAAAACTCTGTATCAAAGCATATAACTACCAGACTTAATAATTTATTACATACTTAGCTTTATTTAACTATTTCATATTTATTATCCTCATCTCTTTATTTCATAGGCTTTTAAAATGCCATGTGAAATAACTGCTTTCTGTATTTTGTACTTTTTCTCTGCATTTTTTATATTTGGCCTCATGAATTATAGATGCTTAAATGATATTATATTAATTGGTCTAAGTTTCAGGCAAGTAAGAAAGAGAAGGAAGAAAGTCTCCCAGTGGTGTGCAAAATTTCTGGGAGCATATAGACTTGATTCTTAAATGCTCCATAGCTGATTGTACTATTTTTCAATTATTCCTTCATTCCTCCTCAAGATTTTTCTCCAAGAAGACTTTTTAGAAATTCTGTTTTATGTTGGCTTTTGAAATAATGTATTAAAGCAGGTTGACTCAGGGCTGCCACAAAAGAGCCCTTCAGTCAGCAAAGAAAAATCTTCAATAGTAGAGGGGTCCACAGTCAACAATTCCTAACAAGGCTGTTCTTATTCCTAATAAGGCTATTCTTATTCCTAATTGTGCCTGACATATAGGGATTTCTGATGGATCATTTGGCATTTTCATTTCCTTGACATACACAGAAGGCATTTGAAGTTGTCCAATTAAAGATGTCTCTATTACATTAGACTTTTTGGAAATCTCAAGTAAAAAAATGACCATCATTGCACAAAGAACTAAACTAAATCTCTCCCTTTGCTAGTTGAGCTATTTTGTTTGCTTGTTTAAACTTCAGGTATAGCTGGGAAAATATGAGATTATTTTTAAGTTATCAAACATTGGGCATATTTTAAAATTTGAAATAATTGCTTTAAACGTGGAAATTTTTTTAGTTTTGCTTATTAAGAAAATAACATTGGGCTTCCCTGGTGGCGCAGTGGTTGAGGGTCCGCCTCCCGATGCAGGAGACACGGGTTCGTACCCCGGTCCGGGAAGATCCCACGTGCCGCGGAGCGGCTAGGCACGTGAGCCATGGCCGCTGGGCCTGCGCTTCCGGAGCCTGTGCTCCGCCACGGGAGAGGCCACAACAGTGAAAGGCCCGCGTACCGCAAAAAAGAAAAGAAAAGAAAAGAACGTTAACAGTGAATTTTCATTATTTCAAAATGATTTATTTTTTAATTAATTTATTTATTTTTTTGCGGTTCAAGGGCCTCTCACTGTTGTGGCCTCTCCCGTGGCGGAGCACAGGCTCCGGAAGCGCAGGCCCAGCGGCCATGGCTCACGTGCCTAGCCGCTCCGCGGCACGTGGGATCTTCCCGGACCGGGGTACGAACCCGTGTCTCCTGCATCGGGAGGCGGACCCTCAACCACTGCGCCACCAGGGAAGCCCAACTTCCTTCTCATATATATAACAACCACTGCGCCACCAGGGAAGCCCAACTTCCTTCTTATATATATAATATAATATATTTTCTAGTGAGCTAAATCCGTTATCCCCAAGAGGCTATTCTGTACTATACCAGGGGAAAGGACAGCTGAGATGAGTGATTTTTTTGGCCTGGCCTAATCATGTTCATTTGGCGATGTTTACACTCACCTCTCCTTTGAGTGGTGTATCAAAAGCTTGGGGTATCTAAACCCTTGCCTATAACAGATTTTCTCAACATGCTTTTCTTGCCTCTTATGGAGTTTCAGCAGACATATCCAGTGAATAAGCAGAGGATCTTTATTTTGAATAGAAACATTCACCAAAGCTCAGATGTCTCTTTGGCCCACTATTTTTATTTTTTGATAGAGGAAGAGACAAAGCAAGTATAACTATTAAGAGGGATGTTTTTTCAAACATCAACATCTAAAGCAATGAGTCACCTGACCATCCTATCATGAGGTCTAAAATGCTGTCCAATGGAAACTGATTTTTATAATGATGATCCTGAAATACATTAAAAAAAATTTTCCAAATCATTAAGGAAACATTGATTTCCTTAATGATCAAGTATTTATTGATTATCAGCAAGTATTTATTTATTACTATGTCTCAACAACCAAGTATGCTTAGTATGGCTAGCTCTGTCTTAGAGATGAGGAAACTCAGGCACAGTTTCAAGATCCTGCTCGAGGTTTTGCTTAGAAAGTGTTTAAAGGAGAAGTAGTACCAAAGCTCACAGTAGTTTAACTTTCCTCAAGGAGTTGGCAATCTGGATGGGCAGATAAGAAAAAATAGAAATATTTTTAAAAATAGAGAATAATTAAACCCAGAACCATATGGTCAAGACTGTGGGTATAATATTCAGAGGATAGAGTTTAACGAGGATTTTAGCAATTAGGCTTCAAGCAGAATGTTAGACTTGAACTAGGTCTTGAGGATGAAATGGAACTTGCATAGGCAGAGTGGAGGGAAAATGCAATTCAGTCATGGAGGAAAAGTCAGAGCAAACTAATGCAGGGGGAAAAGCAGAGTGTAAGTTCAGAATATTTTCAGTGTTGCACACATTTAACTTTATATTTCTTCTTCAAGTTTAGTACCCCATCAGCATACCCCATTCCTAACTAAATAGACTTTTACTAGGAAAATTGGTTTTAGACTTTTAGAGCTGAAAGAAATTTTAAAAACTTGTCCTGAGAATTTGGGCACAGTGAAGATTTGTAATTCATAGAAAGTTATTGAATCACTTTATTGCTTATCTGGGATTCAGTTTGCTTTCTGCACCACCACACTGCTCTGGGCAGATAGGGTATGGGTAATGGGGGTGGGAAGAGAGAAAGCCTCTAGTACTGGGTATCCTCAAACTGTCTCCTTTCCAAGTACTAAGCAGACCCAATTCTGCTTAGCTTCCCAGATTGCAGGGCTGTCAGATGGACAGGATAAACAAAGTACATGAAGTTTCATTTAAGGTGCACATGTGGACTGGTGTTTCCTTTCTTGGCTGTTAGAAGACATCTTTATCACGGTACAAAGGAATTTTCTTGATATTGTGGGGATTTATTGGCACAAGTTATAATGTGCCACAGAGGCACTTTTTCTCTCTGTAGAGTTATGTCTGATGGGTGACAAAGCAAATACACAGTAGGCTTCAGAGGTATGATGTGCAGAACCTGAAAAGAAAGGAGTTTCGAGATTGGAAAGGAAGGAGAAAAAGAACAGGAAGATAAATTTGCTCTTTTACCTCAACCTTGCTCTTATTATGGAAATCATACTGTTAAAAAAACAAAACAGTCCATAGTTCATAGACATTAGCTTTTGGCAAGTAGATGAGAGCTATTCTTTTAGCACACAGGTAAGCCAGAAGGTGTCGAAGGAAAGTGAAGTTTAAAGAACTGCCTGATTCTAGGAGGATTCTTGGAAGGTCATTCAATGGATGTTAAAATCTACTTGGAAGGTCTCTAAAAACAGGAGGGGCACATTCATATCTTCTTTGATACTTTTTCATATGATTCTGCCTACAAATGGATGTACACAGCTGGACTAGATGACCTCTACTCCTACCTTGCAAATCTTTGATTACATTCAAGTCATTTAACCATTGGCCATTAGATACTTGTAAGTATTTAACTGGGACATATTAGAAGGTCTATCTTATCAAAATGAAATGACACAATTATTAATACAGTTTAAAAATTGGGCAGAAGTTTCAGAAGGAATTCCTAAAGCCTTTGTTAATTGAGAAAGTCATGTCTAAATAAATCTTGTTTCCTTGCAGTAGAGGGAGTGCCTTGAGATATTCTGTATTTATAACAACCATATAAAGAAAAAAGTCTGTCAAGGAGGGCTATGTCCCTTCCTGTGTCTCTGCCTTGCTTTTGTATTTTGGGGCATGCATTCCTAAATAAATGAGCAATGAGCCTTTAGGAAATCGGGGTCTCCTGCCAGTATAGATGTTATACCTGAAAGGGGCATTGCGTGCTATTGCATTGTTTATGGAGACGTTACATTCTGATTATATTTTGCAAAATCTCCTCATTAAAGTGTAGAAATTTGAAGCGAATAGGAAGTTGTTATTCAAAGACTTGTTCCTCCCATATTGGTCTCTTGGGCTCCATTCATTAAGTAGACTCCTTTGTGCCAGGTGTAATTCAAAACATTGGGAATACAATGGGAGTAGCTTGATGTAGTCCTTGTCATTAAATATTCATTGTCTGGACACTCAAACTCTTCAGAGAATATCATACCCAGTAATAACTTTATGTAATTAGAAGAAAGTTTCCTTTTTATAAAGCCAGATTTTTGCCAGAATTATTGCAATATTTACAACAGAGAATTTTAAAATTGGAAAGGACTTGTAAAATGTTTCCTTTTGAGTCAACAATCCATTTTAGAAATCACTGGTAGTTCTATATAAATCAGATTTTCTAATTTATTCATAAAGTGGTAGAATCAAGTATATTTTCATAGATCTGCAACAGCAGGATTGGTAAGGGAGGCATGCAATAAGAAACCAATTTCAAATTTTGTTTCCTATTTCTGAAATTGTTTTCTGTCATAACTCTGGAAAACCAACACCATGAATTTTCAAATTATCATTAGGCAGCTCTGGCATAATTTATGTTAAGAGGTTTTGGCCTGTTTATGTACCCTGGAATTTGCCAAAATTAGTAATATGATATTCCATATTTAGCAAACCTATAGAGCAATAAATAAGGACATATGACAATTGGGGAGTGCTATTTGTTTAAATTCTTTTTTTGTGGCATTCATGAAATACAAGGGACTTCCAGCTCAAATTCTGCAATATTAGGCAGCAAGTTGTACTCTGAACCAAACCAGATGGTGATCAGCTCTATTCCTATTATCAATTCAATGCAGCGATGGTTACCAGACCTTACTTGCAACTTTAACATTTGGAACAGATTAACAGCAGTTAGGCTGAAATGAGAAACCTCCATTTTACTAAAAGGTTCAGAACATATCATGCTGTAAAATCAGAAAGACTAGTAAGAAAAATTATGAGGGAAAGAGTTCACTGTCTACCTTGGTTTCTTCTTGCAGGACGTGCTATTTCCCTTTCATGAATGCCGTTTTCAAAGGAATTTTAATGTGGAGTACTGTGACGATTAGGGTCTATAAGCCTATCAGCCTCCTGAGGTGCCCCACTACACAACCTGTTGTTGAATTTATCTCAGTGTAGCCATGAACAATCTAGACCTCAGGCACACAAGGAGGATTGTTTGCAGTTTTGGGGGGTTTCCTTTGCAAGAAAGTCCCTCTCTCTCTCTCTCTCTCTCTCTCTCTCTCTCTCTCTCTCACACACACACACACACACACACACACACACACACACACAGTACAAGTTCAGAGGTTCATCCAGCTGCTGAAATTCATGAAGCATTTGGGCTGCCCAGGTTTGATCTATGGATTTGAATGTATGTGGCTAAAAGCTTTGGCTTGTCTTCCAATGCCACGTGCTATCTCCAGCAATCTTTTCTTTGTGGCATCTATTGGCCAAATCGATTCCCAGGGCTTTATAGGGCCAGGAAAAGCTATATATGTTCTTCATGTCTAATTTTGTATACAAGGTGAACACCAAAGCCAGCAAATCTTACAGTTACAGCTATCAGGACAAAATTGTAGCAATAGACTTATGACTGAGTTCAGCTCCCATTTTGTGGTGTAGGAAACTGAGGTGCTGAGAAGTTAAAGGATTTTCCTAAAGACACACAGCTGGTGTGAGAGGTAGATGTGATGAGGAAGGATGTGTGTGTTGCTAATGTATCAATATTCTTCTATGACCATGATTCAGAGACAAAGACAAAAAGGTAGATCCTCCACTTTCTATACCCAAATGATGGCAGCCCTGCTCTTGTTCTGGTAAACTGAATGGCTTGCCAGAGAAACCCTTCAGAGAGAGGCCAACAGCCTTTGTGCATTTTTGTTTATTCTCTAGCCAAGACCTTGCTTCAGGGCTGATTGAAAACCCTTCTGCCTATTTTTCGGTATGATAGGAAATATGAATTCCTCTTTAGGAATGGGTATTTGAAGTTTCTTGTACTGTACAAATTAGGGAGGATGAAAACAATGCTTAGTTCCAGGAGGATAAGAATACCTCACATGTGTCTGCTTGAACTGAATTTTGGGGTACAGTTGTCCATGTAGACAGTGTAGTTAAGAGGGACCTGGAGGAGAGTGGCAAGAGGTGAAAGAGAGAGACAGAGACAGAGACAGAGAACCAGGCAGGGAACAATCATTGCAAATTACAAGAAGATTGTTCTTTATCCTAAAAGTAGAAGGAACACTTTTAAGTATTTCTAACTGGGAATGATATGATAGTATTTGCATTTTGAAACAATATGGCTGCAGTCTAGAAGAAGAAGTAGGATTATTAGAAGACAGGAGTAGATGAAAAACAGTTAGGAGGTTATTGTAGTAGACCAGGTGAATGATAACTTTGACTAGCATGGTTCTTCAGGTCTTCGTTCTATTTATATCTGTATCTACCTATAACTATAGCTGTATGTAAATACGTATATTTATAAAATTGATTATACCATATATACTGTTTAAACTCTGATTTTTTAACTTCACAATCTATTGTGAACATTTTTTACCATTCATTTAAATTTTAATGGCCACATAATATTCCTTCATGGGGGAATAATATAGTAGTTTACTGAATCATCCCCTATTGATGGATATTTGAGTTTTCAGTTTTTCAATAGCCATGACTGTTATGACTATCTTTGTAAATACATCTTTGCTCACATCCATGACTATTTCATTTGGATAACTTCCTAGAAACTCTTTGGTACATAGAGTATTCAAAAGCCTTAAATTTTGTAGGGTGTTGCTAAATTGTACATGGCCACAATTCAAGTTCCTTTTGCAATACAGGTGATACTCAGGAAGCTGCATGTGAGTTGTATGCAAGATCTCCACACTGGGTGTGCTCCTCTTCCCAAATTTGTTAGTTGTGATTCTTCCTTATGGTGTAAAAGTACCTTGTAAATAATCAATGTACCAGTTACCTCTCTTATTCTAGACACTAGAGTTAAAATTTGGAATTGGAAAGGTCTTGTGAAATTTGTGTTAAGAATCCATTTTTAAAATCACTGGTAGATCCAAATGTATCGATTTTTCAATTCATAAAGTGAAAGAACAGACAAAATTTTATCCATATTAGACATGAAAAGCATAATACCTGGCCCTCAAGCATTTAAAAAAATTTTAATAGACTTCAATTTTTTTGGGTAGTTTTAGGTTTACAGAAAACTTTAAGCATTTTATAATTACAACAAAAAGGAAACAAGAAAAGAAAAAGGAAAATCGGGACATAAATAGATGTATATTTTTGAAGTGAAAGAGAATGATTATTTTTTTCCTTTTAATCTATTAGAAGGTAATATTATAATTGGTTAACATTTGGGACTGCTTACATCAAGGATCTATCATTTCATAGTAGCCTAAAACATAAGCATATTCTCATTAGCTTTTGAAACTTAAATCATGGTGAAGCTAAACGAAACTAGACGACAAAGTAGAAAAGGTGATGTATTTATTCTATTATTTCGTGCTTTCCTCCCCTTCCCTCCCCTCTCCTCTATTCTCTTCTCCCCGTCTCTTCTTTCATGAGAATTAAATATTCATGAGAATTTGCTTAGTGGAAGAGATCTTGAACATACTGGCTACCAGAGAATTCTTATTCCCACAGTGGCATTTACATTTCTAATAAGATGAGCATTATGGCCAACTTGGAACTCTCAGTTTTGTTTAATACAATTCATTGTTACAGGTTTACATGCCACAAACTTACCTTTCAATTAAAATAATTCCCAACTCCACTTCTTTTTTTACTTACTTCAAACACTATCTTGATAAATGCTAGGTACATAGTAGATGCTTAGTAAATGCTTGATTAATTCATTAATCTGGAAAGTAGCTGTTAATAAGTTGAAGATTCTTATTATGGAATCTTACTTGCTGTGAAGATTAGTAGCAAAATACTCTTTGTTGGTACCAGAAAAGCATATTTAATGTAATCAAAGGGAGTGCAATAGCTTAAAATCTTAACTGATATTCTGGGTCCCAACAGCAACTGTTAACACCTCAGTAACTTTTCACCAGTTGACTATGTGCTTTCAGAAATCTACTTGTACTTACATTTTCTCAACTGCTCTGTGTTCTCAAATAGTTTAAAAAAAAAGAAAAAAAAAATGTTTGGCAGAGCATGCCAGCAAAAAGAATAGCCTAGCCAGATTCTAACCAAATCATCAAATAGAAGCTGTGTTTGTTTAGGACCTCAAAGGTCCCCCCCGCCCTTTATTTTTTAAATTTTAAAATTTAATTTAATTTTTATGCAGCAGGTTCTTATTAGTCATCCACTTTATACACATCAGTGTATACATGTCAATCCCAATCACCCAATTCATCACACCACCACCCCCACTCCCTGCCACTTTCCCCCCTTGGTGTCCATACATTTGTTCTCTACATCTGTGTCTCAACTTCTGCCCTGGAAACCAGTCATCTGTACCATTTTTCTGGGTTCCACATATATTCATTAATATACGATATTTGTTTTTCACTTTCTGACTAACTTCACTCTGTATGACAGTCTCTAGATCCATCCAGGTCTCTACAAATGTCCAAATTTTGTTCCTTTTTATGGCTGAGTAGTATTCCATTGCATATATATACCACATCTTCTCTATCCATTCGACTGTCGATGGGCATTTAGGTTGCTTCCATGACCTGGCTGTTGTAAATAGTGCTGCAATGAACATTGGGGTGCATGTGTCTTTTTGGATTAGGGTTTTCTCTGAGTATATGCGCATCCAGTAGTGGGGTTGCTCGGTCATATGGTAATTCTATTTTTAGTTTTTTAAGGAAACTCCATACTGTTCTCCATAGTGGCTGTATCAATTTACATTCCCACCAACAGTGCAAGAGGGTTCCCTTTTCTCCACACCCTCTCCAACATTTGTTGTTTGTAGATTTTCTGATGATGCCCATTCTAACTGGTGTGAGGTGATACCTCATTGTAGTTTTGATTTGCATTTCTCTAATAATCAGTGATGCTGAGCAGCTTTTCATGAGCTTCTTGGCCATCTGTATGTCTTCTTTGGAGAAACGTCTATTTAGGTCTTCTGCCCATTTTTGGATTGGGTTGTTTGTTTCTTTAATATTGAGCTGCATGTGCTGTTTATATATTTTGGAGAGTAATCCTTTGTCTGTTGATTCATTGGCAAATATTTTCTCCCGTTCTGAGGGTTGTCTTTTCGTGTTGTTTATGGTTTCCTTTGCTGTGCAAAAGCTTTGAAGTTTCATTAGGTCCCACTTGTTTACTTTTGTTTTTATTTCCATTACTCTAGGAGGTGGATCAAAAAAGATCTTGCTATGATTTATGTCAAAGAGTGTTCTTCCTATGTTTTCCTCTAAGAGTTTTATAGTGTCTGGTCTTACATTTAGGTCTCTAATCCATTTTGAGTTTATTTTTGTGTATGGTGTTAGGGAGTGTTCTAATTTCATTCTTTTACATGTAGCTGTCCAGTTTTCCCAGCACCACTTATTGAAGAGACTGTCTTTTCTCCATTGTATATCCTTGCCTCCTTTGTCATAGACTGGTTGACCATAGTTGTGTGGATTTATCTCTGGGCTTTCTATCTTCTTCCATTGATCTATATTTTTCTTTTTGTGCTGGTACCATATTGTCTTGTTGATTGTAGCTTTGTAGTATAGTCTGAAGTCAGGGAGTCTGATTCCTCCAGATCTGCTTTTTTCCCTCAAGACTGCTTTGGCTATTTGGGGTCTTTTGTGTCTCCATACAAATTTTAAGATTTTTTGTTCTAGTTCTGTTAAAAGTGCCTTTTGTAATTTGATAGGTTGAATCTGTAGATTGAATCTGTAGATTGCTTTGGGTAGGTTAGTCATTTTCACAATATTGATTCCTCCAATCCAAGAACATGGTATATCTCTCCATCTGTTGGTATCATCTTTAATTTCTTTCATCAGTGTCTTTTAATTTTCTGCATACAGGTCTTTTGTGTCCCTAGGTAGGTTTATTCCTAGGCATTTTTTTCTTTTTCTTGCAATGGTAAATGGGATTGTTTCCTTAATCTCTCTTTCAGATTTTTCATCATTAGTATGGAGGAATGCAAAGATTTCTGTGCATTAATTTTGTATCCTGCAACTTTACCAAATTCATTGATTAGCTCTAGTAGTTTTCTGGTGGCACTTTAGGATTTTCTATGTATATTATCATGTCCTCTGCAGAGACTGAAAATTTTACTTCTACTTTTCCAATCTGTATTCCTTTTATTTCTTTTCCATCTCTGATTGCTGTGGCTAGGACTTCTAAAACTATGTTGAATAGTAGTGGTGAGAGTGGACATCCTTGTCTTGTTCCTGATCTTAGAGGAAATGCTTTCAGTTTTTCACCATTGAGAATGATGTTTGCTGTGGGTTTGTCATATATGGCCTTTATTATGTTGAGGTAGGTTCCCTCTATGCCCACACTCTGGAAAGTTTTTATCATAAATAGGTGTTGAATTTTGTCAAAAGCTTTTTCTGCATCTACTGAGATGATCATATGGTTTTTCTTCTTCAGTTTGTTAATATGGTATATCACATTGATTTGCGTATATTGAAGAATCCTTGCATCCCTGGGGTAAATCCCACTTGAACATGGTGTATGATCCTTTTAATATGTTGTTGGATTCTGTTTGCTAGTATTTTGTTGAGGAATTTTGCATCTATATTCATCAGTTATATTGGTCTGTAAGTTTCCTTTTTTGTAGTATCTTTGTCTGGTTTTGCTATCAGGGTGATAGTGGGCTCATAGAATGAGATTGGGAATGTTTCTTCCTCTGCAAATTTTTGGAAGAGTTTTGAGAAGGATGGGTGTTAGCTCTTCTCTGAATGTTTGATAGAATTCAACTGTGAAGCCATCTGGTCCTGGTCTTTTGTTCGTGGGAAGATTTTTAATCACGGTTTCAATTTCATTACTTGTGATTGGTCTGTTCATATTTTCTGTGTCTTCCTGGTTCACTCTTGGAAGGTTATACCTTTCTAAGAATTTGTCCATTTCTTCCAGGTTGTCCATTTTATTGGCATAGAGTTGCTTATAGTAATCTCTTAGGATCCTTTGTATTTCTGCAGTGTCTGTTGTAATTTCTCCTTTTTCGTTTCTAATTTTATTGATTTGAGTCCTCTCCCTCTTTTTGTTGATGAGTCTGGCTAATGGTTTATCAATTTTGTGTATCTTCTCAAAGAACCAGCTTTTAGTTTTATTGATCTTTGCTTTTATTTTCTCTGTTTCTATTTTATTTATTTCTACTCTGATATTTATGATTTCTTTCCTTCTGCTAACTTTGGGTTTTGTTTGTTCTTCTTTCTCTAGTTCCTTTAGGTGTAAGATTAGATTGTTTATTTGAGATTTTTCTTGTTTCTTGAGGTAGGCTTGTATAGCTGTAAACTTCCCTCTTAGAACTGCTTTTGCTGCATCCCATAGGTTTTGGTTCATCATGTTTGCATTGTCATTTGTCTCTATGTATTTTTTGATTCCCTGTTTGATTTCTTCAGTGATCTCTTGGTTATTTAGTAACGTATTGTTTAGCCTCCATGTGTTTGTGTTTTTTACGTTATTTTCCCTGTAATTCATTTCTAATCTCATAGCGTTCTTGTCAGAAAAGATGCTTGATATGACTTCAGTTTTCTTAAATTTACTGAGGCTTGATTTGTGACCCAAGACGTGATCTATCCTGGAGAACATTCCGTGTGCACTTGAGAAGAAAGTGTAATCTGCTGTTTTAGGATGGAATGTCTTATAAATATCAATTAAATCTATCTGGTCTATATTGTCATTTAAAACTTGTGTTTCCGTGTTAATTTTCTGTTTGGATCATCTGTCAGTTGGTGTGCATGAGGTGTTAAAGTCCCCCACTATTACTGTGTTACTATCAATTTCCTCTTTTATAGCTGTTAGCAGTTGCCTTATGTATTGAAGTGCTCCTATGTTGGGTGCATATATATTTATAATTGTTGTATCTTCTTCTTGGATTGGTCCCTTGATCATTATGTAGTGTCCTTCCTTGTCTCTTGTAACCTTCTTTATTTTAAAGTCTATTTTATCTGAAATGAATATTGCTACTCTAGCTTTCTTTTGATTTCCATTTGCATGGAATATCTTTTTCCATTCCTTCACTTTAAGTCTGTATGTGTCCCTAGGTCTGAAGTTGGTCTCTTGTAGACAGCATATAGATGGGTCTTGTTTTTGTATCCATTCAGCAAGCCTGTGTCTTTTGGTTGGAGCATTTAACCCATTCACGTTTAAGGTAATTATTGATATGTATGTTCCTATTACTATTTTCTTAACTGTTTTGGGCTTGTTTTTGTAGGTCCTTTTCTTCTCTTGTGTTTCCCACTTAGAGAAGTTCCTTTAGCATTTGTTGTAGAGCTGGTTTGGTGGTGCTGCATTCTCTTAGATTTTGCTTGTCTGTAAAGTTTTTGATTTCTCTATCAGATCTGAATGAGATACTTGCAGGGTAGAGTAATCTTGGTTGTAGGTTCTTCCCTTTCATCACTTTAAGTATATCATGCCACTCCCTTCTGGCTTGTGGAGTTTCTGCTGAGAAATCAGCTGTTAACCTCATGGGAGTTCCCTTGTATGTTATTTGTCGTTTTTCCCTTGCTGCTTTCAATAATTTTTCTTTGTCTTTAATTTTTGCCAATTTGGTTACTATGTGTCTCGGCATATTTCTCCTTGGGTTTATCCTGTGAAGGACTCTCTGTGCTTCCTGGACTTGGGTGGCTATTTCCTTTCCCATGTTAGGGAAGTTTTCGACTACAATCTTTTCAAATATTTTCTCAGGTCCTTTCTCTCTCTCTTCTCCTTGTGGGACCCCTATAATGCGAATGTTGTTGAATTTAATGTTGTCCCAGAGGTCCCTTAGGCTATCTTCATTTCTTTTCATTCTTTTTTCTTTGTTCTGTTCCACAGCAGTGAATTCCACCATTCTGTCTTCCAGGTCACTTATCTGGTCTTCTGCCTCAGTTATTCTGCTATTGATTCCTTCTAGTGTATTTTTCATTTCAGTTATTGTATTGTTATCTCTTTTTGTTTGTTCTTTAATTCTTCTAGGTCTTTGTTAAACATTTCTTGCATCGTCTCGATCTTTGCCTCCATTCTTTTTCTGAGGTCCTGGATCATCTTCACTATCATTATTCTGAATTCTTTTTCTGGAAGATTGCCTATCTCCACTTCATTTAGTTGTTTTTCTGGGGTTTCATCTTGTTCCTTCATGTAGTACATAGCCCTCTGCCTTTTCATCTTGTCTGTCTTTCTGTGAATATGGTTTTTGTTCCACAGGCTGCAGGATTGTAGTTCTTCTTGCTTCTTCTGTCTGCCATCTGGTGGATGAGGCTATCTATGAGGCTTGTGCAGGTTTCATGATGGGAGGGACTGGTGGTGGGTAGAGCTGGCTGTTGCTCTGGTGGGCAGAGCTCAGTAAAACTTTAATCCACGTGACTGGTGATGGTTGGGTCTGGGTACCCTCCCTGTTGATTGTTTGGCCTGAGGCGACCCAACACTGGAGCCTACCCAGGCTCTTCGGTGGGGCTAATGGCTGACTCTGGGAGGGCTCACGCCAAGGAGTACTTCCCAGAACTTCTGCTGCCAGTGTCCTTGTCCTCACAGTGAGACAGAGCCACCCCCCGCCTCTGCAGGAGACCCTCCAACACTAGCAAGTAGGTCTGATTCAGTCTCCTATGGGGTCACTGCTCCTTCCTCTAGGTCCCGATGCACACACTACTTTGTGTGTGTCCTCCAAGTGTGGAGATTCTGTTTCCCCTAATCCTGTCGAAGTCCTGCAATCTAATCCCACTAGCCTTCAAAGTCTTATTCTCTTGGAATTCTTCCTCCTGTTGCCGGCCCCCCAGGTTGGGAAGCCTGACATGGGGCTCAGAACCTTCACTCCAGTGGGTGGACTTCTGTGCTATAAGTGTTCTCCAGTTTGTGAGTCACCCACCCAGCAGTTATCGGTATTGATTTTATTGTGACTGCGCCCCTCCTACCATGTTATTGTGCCTTCTTGTTTGTCTTTGGATGTGTGGTATCTTTCTTGGTGAGTTCCAGTGTCTTCCTGTTGATGATTGTTCAGCAGGTAGCTGTGATTCCTGTGTTCTCACAGGAGCGAGTGAGAGCATGTCCTTTTTCTCCACCATCTTTAACCAATCTCACAGTTCCCCTTTTAATAGGCCCTTTCCTCTGTCATTCTGCTTCTAGAATACTAAGACCACTCTGATGTGTCATTAGTGAAGAACATTTTCTCTGTTAAAGCCTTGTCAACTAACACTTCAAAGCAAGAGTTTAAGGCATTAATATTTTCAGGAGTAATTGCATTTTATTAGGGGGATGTTTGAAAAGGAATAAATCTTTATAACTCAAAGTAGCAATGTATAATGGAGGGGATTTTAGGTGATGACCTATAAGTGCTATTTGAAAAGTTCTTTTTAAGGTGTATATTTGGAAAAATACTTTCTTTTCACAGCTTATCACAGCAGATAAGTTGATGCCAACTTAATTGAACCGATCTCTCCCCTCTCTGAATTAAGGCTTCTTCGTATAATCTGCCTCTGCCTATTATTTTCTTAAAATCTGTGATGATCCAAAAGCTGAATCCAATGGGCACTTGTTAGCACCCATCCAATGTGACACCTCCTTGCTAATCTTTCCCTTATGAAACTGCCTTTCCTTGGTTTCAATGTGTTCTTCTCTTGATTCCCTTTCCCCATCTCCCAATACTTTTTTTTTCCCATTTTTTCGAGCTTTTTCTCTTCTTCTCACACAGTAATGTTGATACTTCTCATATATAAGCAAGCCTCTTTTGTATTAGTTATGGAGTTTCTCCTTTTTATTTCCTCCACTCTTTTGTCTTTAGCTATTATCTCAATGCCTACCACTCCCTCATTATCTCCTACTTGAATCTTCTCTTGCATTTTCTATCTCAGTTAGTGACATCACCATTTATTCAACAACCTTCCACTCCTAAACCTGCCTGATAACTCATTTATCCTTGAACTCTCACTTCCACATCCAGTTGACTGGATGTTGCTGGTTCTCCTAAAATTAATTCAACAACTTCTCTCAATCCTCATTTCTTCCCCCCCCCACAAGGGCCACATTTATTTATTTATTATTGGAGTATAATTGCTTTACAATGTTGTGTTAATTTCTGCCACACAGCAAAGTGAATCAGCCATATGCATACACACATCCCCTCCCTCTTGGACCTCCCCCTCCATCCCACCCAACTAGGCTAACACAGAGCACTGCACTGAGCTCCGTGTGCTATACAGCAGGTTCCCACTAGCTATCTCTTTTACACATGGTAGTGTACTTTTGTCAAACCTAATCTCCCAATTCATCCCACCTTCCCATTTCCCCACTGTTTCCACATGTTATCTTTTAGTTTAAACCTTCACCTCCCCTAATCCATCTTATTGCAAAAACCTACTAAATATAGGCAAAGTGCCTCAGTTGTTCTCTTTCAACAATGATGCTTTTGTCACAGTGCTGCCAGATGTGATCATTTGCTTCTTCATTTAAAGTTATGATGGCTTCCTATGCTTATGAGACAAAGCAGGTTTTTCATTCATTCATTCAATTAATATAGTGAATACCTACCATGAGGCTGACATTGAATAAATATTGGTTAATGAAGTATAATATTCTCTATGTTTTTCCTCTACTTAATAATCTAATTCTAATGTAATTCTATGGATTAACTTTTTTCTTCCCAACACACCCTCCCCCCATGTCTATATCTCCCACTGGTTCATTCTTTAAAAGGTATTCTGTACTCCAGCTATTCAGATATATTATACATCCTGCTAAGATATCATGCTATATTATCCTGATGACTTCTGCTTGTTGAGGGACAATTCTCCATGGATCACTTACATTTTTGCATTTCTTCTGAGCAGAGGTACTCACTGCCTTTGTTCTGGATTATCTTTTCCAGGATGTTTGTATGGCAAGCAGTCTTGGAAGACTGGATAGTGTCTTCCTCTGGAGCAAAGGGCCGGCATGTTTATTGCCTGTTGTAAAAAAAAGTTGGGCTCCATAAGCTTGGGGTTTCTCCCCTGTAATGCAGCCCACTGTATGTGCAAGTGTTACCTGGCCCTTGTTGGGTCACTCGTGGGAACTGGGACCCAGGCATTGGTATAAGAAAGTGCTAATAGTCTGGCTATGATAGCTGTGAGTAGTAAAGATCTTTCTGTTTGATTAAGGAATTTCATGTTTTTTGCCAGCTTCTATGAAACTGTTGCAGGATAATTTGTTAGTTTGCTAATAGGATAAAATCTCAACACTTCACAGTTCTTGACACTATTTGTCTTTCAAGATCCAGCTTAAATATTTCCTCTTTGATGAAAACTGTGCTGATTCTTCCAGGAAAACATTTTTGCAGATCTGTGATTTTCCAGAGCATTGCCCTTTAGAGTAATTGACACACCATGTTGTGACTATGCTTTCCAAGTCTGTCTCCTTGCTAGATTAATAGCCCTTTAGAATCAGGTACTAAGTCCCAGTTACCTGCATCTATGGAATGCATATTAATATATTCAGTAAATACTGATGAATCAATGGATATAATTTTCTTTCTTTTCCTGATTTCATCCTAGCCATTCTCATCTTCTTTCTAATATCTGAGGTACTGGGGAACTTATTTAAATTTTCCTTTCAAAGCAGCATCCTCCTACTTGCATTATGTAACCACTGGAAAAGATGACTTCTATACCCTCTAGCCCAATTAGAAATTTCCCCACTCTAGAAATGTGTGCTTGTTTGAATTGCTTCTCCAGTTGTGATATAAGGCCAATTTCCCAAGAATAGAGAAAATAACTTCTTATTGAACATCCTTGGTTCCAATACTTTATATAAAAGTGGCTTTATCTTACTGTATATTTCCTTGTACCTAATTGGTACTCTTTTGTTAAAATGTTTGCATTTTTCTTTTTAACCCTTAAGATGTTATAAACCACAGCTTGACATTAACTGAATGTCTTCTTGACTCTTATTCGTGATCTGGGGCATCACATTGTCATCAGGCTGTTTAGTTGAAACTGTTAGTAACTATTCTCTTGAGTTTTCCTCCATCTAGTCTTCTATTATTCAGGCAACATTTTCTACAGTACAGGTTTTTACCTAATTATCTTTTAGAATTTGCCATAAAAAGAGTCAGAAAACCATATGTAGGAGAATGGTGGACAGGGCAATAGAAAGAAACAAGTTTGAGTATTAGTCATGATAGTACAGGCCTATGCTTCATAGCACACAAACCACCAAATATCACTGGCTTGACTCAGTGGGTCCAGGTGACTCTCCAGGAAAACTTATCTTCCATACAGTAACTTGACATTTGAACCTACTTAGATCTTGAGGCTCTCTTTTCTCCTCATCATAGTAGAATGTATCAACAGGGGACGAGTGAATGGAGAGTTCATAACTTCTTCAAATCCCACTGGCCAGAGGTAATCACAGGGCCCCATCAAACTACAAAGGCAGAGAATACTGGTAATCATTACTAATGAGAACAGAAGTAAATTTATCTAAATTTTGAGAGAAAGGGTTCAATCATGTGAAAGTACATCAAGTTTGAGAGGAAATGAATATTAACTAGGTACCTACTGCAGAAGTCCCCCAATTTTTTTGATTTATGACATCCTCAGAATTCCTAGACCAAAGTAAATAACTGTACTGTCGATTTGAGTGGTTAGGTCCAAACAACTTAAAATGTTTTTATATACTAACAACTTAGTAGTTTTTTGAAAACAAAATAATACACATAGTTGAAGGAAAAAAATTTTTAGTTTTAACCAAGTCACTTACCAGCAACATGTGTGGGCCTCTTGGGCACTGCGTACCTCTCAGACATTGAAATCAGATTAGATACCACTACCTTCATTTCCTGTTCTACGTTGATTTTCATGCTTATTTACTTTTTGTCCAGCAACCAACAAAACTCAGCTTCACAAAGATATGATGTCACTGAAAGGAATGTAGTATGATCTAATGTTGAAACTGTGAACTACCTGGAGCTAGTAGTTCACACAGTGGCTGACAGATTTCAAATATTGCTGTAGTTTCCTTGAAAATTTAAAATATCCCATACTGCCTCTATAAATGTGCTGCAGTCCCCAGGGGTACCTCAGTGCACAGTTTGGGAACCATGGGCCTATTGTCCTAGGTACTATATATAGATCACTTACTCCTCACAATAGTTTGGAAGGTAGATGTTATTATTGCCAAGTTGAACGAGAAAACTAAGATCTGAAAAGGGCATGAATTTACCCCAAACCTCCTACTTAGTAATTAGCAGAGCAGAGGCTTGAACCCAACCCTTCTGGCTCCATACCCCATTGCATCATGCTGTGTGTCATGGGATTTGCAGGATTAAGGTTTTCACAGCTTCCTCTCCCCATGACCTTCCCTGAGTTTCAAGCAACATTGAAATGACTATTTTTTTAAACATGTGGAAGTGCTTGAAGCTCATGGAAATGATTTTAAGTCATGTCTACATTTTTAGTTTTAAGGCACACCTGCTAGAAAATAAATTCTCTTGAGCAGAGATTAAAGAACTTTAAAATGGTCTTAATATAGCCCAAGGAAGATTGTTTAAGCTTTGAAATCAAGACAGTACATTTCTAGTTAACTTGTAATTATTTACTGCTAATTTTTAATATGACATTCAGTATGGACCACATATCACTTTTTTTCCAGCTGTCAGGACAGTCCCTAAACTAAACCTTCTTCACCAGCTGTTGCCTAATTTAATATGGTCCATTTTGGAATTTTTCCAACTCTGCCTGCACATAATTTCTAAGTCTCAACAGACCTGTGCAAAAATGAACCATAACTATAATCTTTCATGTTACTCATAGTTCTATTTAATTATCTGAAATACTACCTGATAAATAGTGCAATCAGAAGAATTCCAGTTTAACAGTAACTACTTCCACATCACTTTTTTGCTGTCATCTAATTTGAAACAGGTTTTGGATTACTACCTCTAAGTTATGTAAACTACTAATCAATGATTAATTTAAGAATCTTCAGGCTGCTGCCTTTTTTCTTTTTTTATGTGGTTCCTAAGTGTCAATAAATTCAGGCCTAGTCAAATAAAATTTTTTTCTTCCCTAGACTTTTAGACCTTTATTTTCTACTGAGTTTGTTGAGGAGACAAAAGATAGGTGGTTAGAACCAAAAAGAGTAATAAATCCATACAACAGAAAATTGTTTTCAAAGCAAATTGTCTCCTAATATAGAATTAAAAGTACATTTGTATTAAATGCCTCTGACACAGATTATGGTTCAGAGAATTATCTGAAGGTAAGTGGAAAAATTGTTCTTCATTTAAAACAAAATTCGTCAGTGCATGGAAAGAGAGTGACGTTTATCGAGTACTCTGTAAATGCCAAGCATTCTCATTTATTATTTTGTTTGAACCTGAGCACAACAGTGAGAGGTCATTGTTATTACCTTCATTTTGCAGATGAGGAAACTGGAAGCTGAGACTTTGAGGAAATCTCCTAAGTTTACAAATGAATATTACTTAGAGCTCACATTCAAACTCAGGTGGGTCTGACATCAACATTGCAACATGACTTTTGCCCACAAAGGTGTTCTGCCTCTAGATTAAGATATGTGGGGATGGGCTTGTGTCTTTTATGATTCAGAATATAAAAACATATATTAATTTTTTAATTTATCAAATATTTATTGAGTGCTGTAATATGACTGGCACTTTTCTAGGAGTTAATTGTGCTAATTGTGAATATTGACATTTATTAAGTTGTATAACTTATTTGCATCTTCTAAAAGTCTGATTTATTTTTAACTCTTCTGTTGTTTGACATTAGGGATCTCAAGGGATCCCAGTGAGTTGGTGAAAAAATGTTGGACTTGATCCCAAGAGAACTGTGAATTCGTGTTTGTTTTTGTACTTGGTACTCTGGTGGTCAAGAGTCAATTTCTATGTCCTGGCTCTGTTTTTTTCATTTGCATAATGAGAGGAATGAAATGTCTGATCTCTGAGGTTCTTCTGTGTACTGATATTCTAAACATCCTCAAGTATTGTAGGTCATTCACAATGATCCATGTGATGTCTGAAAGAAATGCCTTTGGATTTGTCTTTGGGAAGTATAAGTGAGGTACAGTGAATGAAACCTTTAAAGCACTATGCCAATTGTATTAGTTTTCTATTGCTGTATAATGAAGTACAACAGATTTTGTGGCTTAGAATAATACGTATTTGTTATCTCACAGTTTCCATGGGTTAGGAGTCTCAGCATGGTTTAGCTGGGTCTTCTGCTCAGGGTCTCACAAGGCTGCAGTCAAGGCTAATTCATTTCTGGGGCTTGGTCTTTTTCTAAGCTCTGGTTGTTGGCAGAATTCCTTTTCTTATGGTTGTAGAATGGAGGTCTCCATTTTCTTTTTGGCTGTCAGCCAGGGGCAGCTCTCAGCTTCTAGAGGTTGCTGGCAGTTTCTTGCTCTGTGGCTCCCTCATAAGCCCTTTCAAAACCTGGAAGCTTACTTCTTCAAGCCAATGGGAAGGAGTTTGTCCCTCCTGTCTGCTAAGACTAAGTCTTATATAACCAGACTATGTTGAATAGTGTCCCCTCAAATTCATGTCTACCTGAAACCTTACAAAGTGACCATATTTAGAAATGGGTCTTTGCAGATATAATTAGGCAAGTTAACATGAGGTCATACTGGAGTAGAGTAGGTCCTAAGCTAATAACTTGTCCTTGCAAGAAAATAGAGGCATACAGACAAACAGAGGGAAGACAGTCATATGGCAGCAGAGCCAAAGATTGGGGTTTGGCTGCTATAAGCCAAGGAACCCTAAGGATTTCTGGTAACCACTGAAGCTAGAAGAGGCAAGAAAAGAGTCCTCCCCTAGAGCCTTCAGCCTACAGACACCTTGATTGCAGACTTTTAGCCTCCAAAACTGTGAGAAAATACATTTCTGCTATTTGCTGAGCCACCAAATTTGTGGGACTTTATTATGGCAGCCCTAGAAAACTAATACAATAACATTATATAATCATAAGAATAACAGTATCACATTACCATTTCTATATAACATAACCAAATCAAGGAAGTGACTGACATTCTATCATCTTTGCTGTTTCTGTTGGTTGGAAGCGAGTCACAAATTCCTCCTACACTGAAGGGGAAAGGATTATACAAGGTAACTCACTGGGATCACCTTAGGATGTACCTGCCACATCAATGCAAGTTTATCTTATTTTGTGAGAATGGACCCTTCTATTATGTAGGAGTTGAATTAAGCAGCCCTATCTAACTTTCTTTACCATTTCTAATTATTTTAAAATTATCTGAAAAGATATTTTAATAAAAAGATTCATTGTGCCTAATATTTTTTTAATGATGGCTCTTTAAAGTCTACCACTCAATATTTTCTATGCTCTTAATTGTTTTTTTTAAATGGATTTGTTGATACTTTGGCTACAAGTTGTTCTGAAGATGAAAGTTAGTCAATCCTTTGAAAGTATAAAAAAGAGAAACAGAGACATTTATTAGCTAAACACTGCCCTCTTAAAAACATCATTAATGGGGAGGACCTTCAAGATGGCAGAGGAGTAAGACGTGGAGATCACCTTCCTCCCCCAAAATACCTCAAAAATACATCTACATGTGGAACAACTCCTACAGAACACCTACTGAATGCTGGCAGAAGACCTCACACTTCCCAAAAGACAAGAAACTCCCCATGTACCTGGGTAGGGCAAAAGAAAAAAGAAAAACAGTGACAAAAGAATAGGGATGGGATGTGCACCTCTGGGAGGGAGCTGTGAAGGAGGAAAAGTTTCCACACACTCGGAAGCCCCTTCACTGGTGGAGACAGGGGGTGCACAGGGGGGAAGCTTCAGAGCCACGGAGGAGAGTGCAGCAGCAGGGGTGCAGAGGGCAAAGCGGAGAGATTCCTGCACAGACGATCTGTTCCGACCAGCACTCACCAGCCTGAGAGGCTTGTCTGCTCAACCACTGGGGTGGGGTGGGGCTGGGAGCTGAGGCTCGGGCTTTGGAGTTCAGATCCCAGGGAGAGGACTGGGGTTGGCTGTGTGAACGCAGCCTGAAGTGAGCTAGCGCACCACAGCTAGCCTGGAGGGAGTCCGGGAAAAAGGTTGGACCTGCCTAAGGGGCAAGAGACCATTGTTGCGGGGTGCATGAGGAGAGGGGATTCAGAGCATCGCCTAAACAAGCTCCAGAGATGGGTCAAGCCGTGGCTATCAGCGCGGACACCAGAGACAGGCATGAAACGCTAAGGCTGCTGCTGCGGCCGCCAAGAAACCTGTGTGCAAGCACAGGTCACTATCCACACTTCTCCTCCAGGGAGCCTGTGCAGCCTGCCACTGCCAGGGCCCCATGATCCAAGGACAACATCCCTGGGAGAACACACGGCATGCCTCAGGCTGTTACAATGTCACACCAGCCTCCGCCTGCTGCAGGCTCCTTCCCCACGGCGTGAGTGAGACAGAGCCCCCTAATCAGCTGCTACTTTAACCCCATCCTGTATGGGTGTGGAACAGACGTCCTCAGGTGACCTACATGCAGAGGCGGGGCCAAATCCAAAGCTGAACCCCAGGAGCTGTGCGAACAAAGAAGAGAAAGGGAAATTTCTCCCAGCAGCCTCAGGAGCAGCAGATTAAATCTCCACAATCAACTTGATGTACCCTGCATCTCTGGAATACCTGAAGAGAAAACAGATCATCCCAAAATTGAGGCAGTGGACTTTGGGAGAAACTGTAGACTTGGGGTTTGCTTTCTGTATCTAATTTGTTTCTGGTTTTATGTTTATCTTAGTTTAGAATTTAGAGCTTCTTGTCATTGATTTGGTTGCTCTCTTTCTTTTTTTTAAATATGTATATATATTTTTTCCTTTTTCTCTTTTTGTGTGTATGTGTACACTTCTTTGTGTGATTTTTGTCTGTAGAGCTTTGCTTTAGCCATCTATCCTAGGGTTCTGTCTGTCTTTTGTTTGTTTGTTTTTAGTATAGGTTTTAGTGCATGTTATCATTGGTGGATTTGTTTATTGCTTTGGTTTCTCTCTTTCTTTTTTTTATTTTTTAATAATTTTAAATTTTATTTTAATAACTTTATTGTAATTTAATTTTCTTTCTTTCTTTCTTTCTTTTTTCCTCTCCCTTTTCTTCTGAGCCATGTGGCTGACAGTGTCTTGGTACTCCAGCTGGGTGTCAGGCCTGAGCCTGTTAGGTACAAGAGCTGAGTTCACAACATTGGTCCACCAGAGACCTCCCAGCCCCACATAATGTCAAACAGTGAAAGCTCTCACAGAAATCTCCATCTCAACACTAAGACCCAGCTCCACTCAATGACCAGCAAGCTACAGTGCTGGACACCCCATACCAAACAACTAGCAAGACAGGAACACAACCACACCCATTAGCAGAGAGGCTGCCTAAAATCATAATAACTTGACAGACACCCCAAAACACACCACCAGACACGGTCCTGCACACCAGAAAGACAAGATAGAGCCTCATCCACCAGAACACAGGCACCAGTCCCCTCCACCAGGAAGCCTACACAACCCACTAAACCAAACTTAGTCACTGGGAGCAGACACCAAAAACAATGGGAACTATGAACCTGCAGCCTGCAAAAAGGAGACCCCAAGTGCAGTAAGTTAAGCAAAAAGAGAAGACAGAGAAATATGCAGTAGATAAAAGAGCAAGGTAAAAACCCACCAGACCAAACAAATGAAGAGGAAATAAGCAGTCTACCTGAAAAGAAATTCACAGTAATGATTTAAAGTATCATTCACAATAATGATAGTAAAGATGCTCCAGAATCTTGGGAATAGAATGGAGAAAATACAAGAAACGTTTAACAAGGATCTAGAAGAACTAAAGCACACACAAACAATAATGAACAGTAAATGAAATTTAAAATTCTCTAGAAGGAGTCAGTAGCAGAATAACTGAGGCAAAAGAACGGATAAGTGACCTGGAAGATAAAATAGGGGAAATAACTACCACAGAGCAGAATAAAGAAAGAAGAATGAAAAGAATTGAGGACAGTCTTAGACACCTCTGGGACAACATTAAATGCACCAACATTTGAAATATAGGGGTCTCAGAAGGAGAAGAGAAAAAGAAAGGGACTGAGAAAATATTTGAATAGATTACAGTTGAACTTCCCTAATATGGGAAAGGAAGTAGTCAATCAACTTCAGGAAGTGCAGAGAGTCCCATACAATATAAATCCAAGGAGAAACATGCCAAGACACATACTAATCAAACTATCAAAAATTAAATACAAAGAAAAAATATTAAAAGCAGCAAGGGAAAAGCAACAAATAACATACAAGGGAATCCCTATAAGGTTAACAGCTGATTTCTCAGCAAAAACTCGGCAAGCCAGAAGGGTGTGGCAGTACATATTTAAAGTGATGAAAGGGAAAAACCTACAACCAAGATTACCCAGAAAGGATCTCATTCAGATTTGATGGAGAAATTAAAACCTTTACAGACAAGGAAAAGCTAAGAGAATTCAGCACTACTAAACCAGCTTTACAACAAAAGGAACTTCTCTAGGCAGGAAACACAAGACAAGGAAAAGACCTACAGAAACAAACCCAAAACAATTAAGAAAATGGTAATAGGAACATACATATTGGTAATTACCTTAAATGTAAATGAATTAAATGATCCAACCAAAAGACATAGACTGGCTGAATGGATACAAAAACAAGACCCCTATATATGCTGTCTACAAGAGACCCATTTCAGACCTAGGGACACATACAGACTGAAAGTGAGGGGATGGAAAAAGATATTCCATGCAAATGGAAATCAAAAGAAAGGTGAAGGAGCAATTCTCATGTCAGACAAAATAGACTTTAAAATAAAGACTATTAAAGGAGACAAAGAAGGACACTATATAATGATCAAGGGATCAATCCAAGAAGAAGATTTAACAATTGTAAATATTTATGCACCCAACATAGAAGCACCTCAATACATAAGGCAAATGCTAATAGCCATAAAAGGGGAAATTGACAGTAACACAATAAGAGTGGGGAACCTTAACACCCCACTTTCACCAATGGACAGATCATCCAAAATGAAAATAAGTAAGGAAACACAAGTTTTTAATGATACTTTAACAAGATGGACTTAATTGATATTTATAGGACATTCCATGCAAAAACAACAGAATACACTTTCTTTTCAAGTGTTCATGGAACATTCTCCAGGATAGATCATATCTTGGGTCACAAATCAAGCCTTGGTAAATTTAAGAAAATTGAAATCATATCAAGTATCTTTTCTGACCATAACGCTGTGAGACTAGGTATCAATTACAGGAAAAAGTCTGTAAAAAATACAAACACATGGAAGCTAAACAATACACTACTAAATAACCAAGAGATCACTGAAGAAATCAAAGAGGAAATCAAAAAATACCTAGAAACAAATGACAATGAAAACATGATGACCCAAAACCTATGGGGTGCCACAAAAGCAGTTCTAAAAGGAAAGTTTATAGCAATACAATCCTACCTCAAGAAACATCTCAAATAAACATCCTAACCTTACACCTAAAGCAATTAGAGAAAGAACAACAAAAAGACCCCTAAGTTAGCAGAAGGAAAGATATCATAAAGATCAGTTCAGAAGTAAATGAAAAAGAAATGAAGGAAAGAATAGCAAAGATCAATAAAACTAAAAGCTCGTTCTTTGAGAAGATAAACAATATTGATAAACCATTAGCCAGAATCATCAGGAAAAAATGCGAGAAGACTCAAATCAACAGAATTAGAAAAGAAAAAGATGTAACAACTGACACTGCAGAAATTCAAAGGATCATGAGAGAGTACTACAAGCAGCTATATGCCAATAAAATGGACAACCTGGAAGAAATGGACAAATTCTTAGAAAAGTACAACCTTCCAAGAATGAACCAGGAAGAAATAGAAAATATGAACAGACGAATCTCAAGCACTGAAATTGAAGCTGTGATTAAAAATCTTCCAACAATCAAAAGCCCAGGGCCAGATGGCTTCACAGTCGAATTCTGTCAAACATTTAGAGAAGAGCTAACACCTATCCTTCTCAAACTCTTCCAAAATATAGCAGAGGGAAGAACTCTCCTGAACGAGGCCACCATCACCCCGATACCAAAAGCAGAAAAAGATGTCACAAAAAAAGAAAACTACAGGCCAGTATCACTGATGAACATAGATGCAAATATCCTCAAAAAAATACTAGCAAACAGAATCCAACAGCTCATTACAAGGATCATACACCGTGATCAAGTGGGATTCATCCCAGGAATGCAAGGATTCTTCAATATATGCAAATCAATCAATGTGATAAACCATATTAACAAATTGAAGGAGAAAAAACATATGATCATCTCAATAGATGCAGAAAAAGCTTTTGACAAAATTCAACACGCATTTATGATAAACACCCTCCAGAAAGTAGGCATAAAGGGAACTTACCTCAATATAATAAAGGCCATATATGACAAACCCAAGGCCAGCATCGTCCTCAGTGGTGAAAAACTGAAACCATTTCCAGTAAGATAAGGTTGCCCACTCTCACCACTATTATTCAACATAGTTTTGGAAGTTTTAGCCACAGCAGTCAGAGAAGAAATAGAAATAAAAGGAATCCAAATTGGAAAAGATGTAAAACTGTCACTGTTTGCAGATGACTTGTTATTATATATAGAAAATCCTAAAGATGCCACCAGAAAACTACTAGAGCTAATAAATGAATTTGGTAAAGTAGGAGGATACAAAATTAATGCACAGAAATCTCTTGCATTCCTATACATTAATGAATAAAAATCTGAAAGGGAAATAAAGGAAACACTCCCGTATACCATTTCAACAAAAAGAATAAAATAACCTAGGTATAAACCTACCTAAGGAGGCAAAATACCCCTGTATGCAGAAAACTATAAGACACTGATGAAAGAAATCAAAGAAGATACAAACAGATGGAGAGATATAACATATTCATGGATTGGAATAATCAACATTGTGAAAATGACTGTACTACTGAAAGCAATCTACAGATTCAATGCAATCCCTATCGAACTACCAATGACATTTTCCACAGAAGCAGAACAAAAAATTTCACAATTTGTATGGAAAAACAAAAGACTCCGAATAGCAAAGCAATCTTAAGAAAGAAAAACAGAGTTGGAGGAACCAGGCTCCCTGACTTCAGACTATACTACAAAGTTACAGTAATCAAGACAGTATGGTACTGGCACAAAAACAGAATATAGATCAATGGAACAGGATAGCAAGCCCAGAGATAAACCTATGCACATATGGTCACCTTATCTTTGATAAAGGAGGCAAGAGTATACAATGGAGAAAAGATATCCACTTCAGTAAGTGCTGCTGGCAAAACTGGACAGCTACATGTAAAAGAATGAAATTAGAACACTCCCTAACTCCCTACACAAAAATAAGCTCAAAATGGATTAAAGACATAAATGTAAGGTCAGACAATATAAAACTTAGAGGAAAACATAGGCAGAACACTCTATGACATAAATCACAGCAAGATCCTTTTTGGCCCACCTCCTAGAGAAATGGATATAAAAACACAAATAAATAAATGGAACCTAATGAAACTTCAAAGCTTTTGCACAGAAAAGGAA
Source organism: Delphinus delphis (assembly GCF_949987515.2). NCBI lineage: Eukaryota > Metazoa > Chordata > Mammalia > Artiodactyla > Delphinidae > Delphinus > Delphinus delphis. The sequence continues at coordinate 51,816,748 of NC_082699.1, forward strand.
ATCATAAGATGAAAAGACAACCCTCAGAATGGGAAAAAATATTTGCAAATGAAGTACCTGACAAAGGATTAATCTCCAGAATATACAAGCAGTTCATGCAGCTCGATATCAGAACAACAAACAACTCAATCCAAAAATGGCAGAAGACCTAAATAGAAATTTCTCCGAAGAATATATACAGATTGCGAACAAACACATGAAAGGATGCTCACCATCACTAATTATTAGAGAAATGCAGATCAAAACTACAATGAGGTATCCCCTCGCACCAGTCAGAATGGCCATCATCAAAAAATCTACAAACAATAAATGCTGAAGAGGATGTGGAAAAAAGGGACCCCTCTTGCACTGTTGGTGGGAATGTAAATTGATACAGCCACTATGGAGAACAGTATGGAGTTTCCTTAAAAAACTAAATACCGAACTACCATATGACCCAGCAATCCCACTACTGGGCATATACCCTGAGAAAATCATAATTCAAAAAGAGTCATGTACCACAACGTTCATTGCAGCACTATTTACATAGCCAGGACATGGAAGCAACTAAATGTCCATTGACAGATGAATGGATAAAGAAGTTGTGGCACATATATACAATGGAATATTACTCAGCCATAAAAAGAAACGAAATTGAGTTACTTTTAGTGAGGTGGATGGACCTAGAGATTTTCATAGAGTGAAGTAAGTCAAAAAGAGATAAACAAATACCGTATGCTAACACATATATAAGGAATCTAAAAAACAACAAAATGGTTCTGAAGAAACTAGGAGCAGGACAGGAGTAAAGAAGCAGACGTAGAGAATGGGCTTGAGGAAATGGGAGGGGGAATGATAAGCTGGGACGAAGTGAGAGAGTGGCATGGACATATATACACTACCAAATGTAAAATAGATAGCTAGTGGGAAGCCACCACATAGCACAGGGAGATCAGCTCTGTGCTTTGTGACGACCTAGAGGGTTGGAGTAGGGAGTGTGGGAGGGAGAAGAAAGAGGGAGGAGATATGGAGACATATGTATATGTATAGCTAATTCACTTTGTGATACAGCAGAAACTAACACACCTTTTAAATCAATTATACTCCAATAAAGATGTTAAAAAAAAGTCCCTTTGTGACTCCTAAGAGATAGCGAAATGAGTAAACAAAACAAAAATCATTAGTGCTCTTAGAGATATTGTTCAGTTGATTAATATACCATTGCAACTCTATCATATACTCAGAGCATTGTACAAGATTGTTAAGTATACCTTAGTACATCTTCACTATTTCAAATGATAAAATGACATGGACAAAGGCAAGCTGAGACTTGTCAGCCAGCAAAGTCTTTGCCCTTAGATTCCTCTATGTAGTATATACTTACACAAAACATCAGTAGATTCCATCATATTTATTAGATTTTACAGAACAGCAGTTCAGGGTTAGCAGGAACCAACAAAGTAAAGCAATGACTCTATTAGCTATAGGTACTCTGTGGTTTTCACGTTGGTTTTTGAATCCAAACTTCCACAAATACTACGAATGCAGTCAGATTTGTGAACTAATATTCCAGACACATCTCTCATATTTTCCTATGGATTTCTTTGTGGACTATCAGACAGACATGTGTTTTTCTTTGGGTACTGCCATAGAACTCCCTTATGGGATAGATTTCAACCCTTAGTCAGCCTTGGGGAAAAAAATATTTCCTTATATATGAACTTATTACATATCATGTTGCATAACTATTTTGGGTGCACAGCCCTGTATATTTGGAATACTTTCTAGGGTTTGAACTTTCCTTTCAGAGAAAGTTTGTTTGAAAACATACCAGTTTTTTTAAAGATAGAGGCTTACATTCTTTCATACACAGTGCTGTCAAAATCAGGCTCCTAATCTATTCTTGATTCTATAAAGATCACAGTTAAAATTCTCTCTCCTTGCCAAATTCCTATCTTTAATGCTGCATGAATAATCCTTTAAGGTATCTATATTCAATACAGCCAGAAAGAGGTATTAAATGTGATAACTCCAGAAAGATTATTTGTGTAATATCGAGCATGGAAAGATTAAGTACATTTTAGGTCTGTAATCTTAGAATTGCCATGTAATGTAATGAAGTAAAATTGCTTCATGTAAAGAAGTTCATATGTTTGAGTTTCTGGCTTTGGATTTTAGCAAAATGAAGGGTTCTATAGGTCCTTGCTGAAACTTAGATAAAGGCATTATTTCTCCTCTGAGTTTTCTGGATTTGTTCTCTCTGTGAGAGATGTCAGAATCCTATAGATAAAATCAGAAGCTCTGGAGTCAGTTGACCTGAGTTCAAATTTGAGCTCTGGCACTTTTTAGCCATAAAGTTGGATAGTATGATACATCACAGAGAATTTGTGGATATTAAATAATGAATGTAAATTGCATAGCATGAAGCTTAGCATGTAGGTAATGCTTAATATGTTAGCTAAAATGAATCAACAAAAATAAAATTTCAACTCAACACTCACTTCCAAGTGTCTCTGAAGCAAACTTAGGCTGTGGAGAAATTTGCAAATGATCTGGGGATTTTCTTTGAATGAGAATATTTTGGCACCACCCATCCTGGTAGGAAGGAACAAACATTCACTGGCCACCTATTGCACATCAGATAATATGTTAGAATATTTGCATAGAGGAACTCATCAAATTCTTACCCACCCCCAGAAAACAACAACAAAAAAAAAACCTATGAGAGATTCTCATTTCAAAATAAGGAACTAAAAAATAAAAATAAATAAGGAACTAAGCTCAAATTATAATAAGTTGCAGAGCTGTGATTTAAATCCACATCTGTTCGACTTTCTGATCCAAGCTCTTACTGCTTCACCATGCTGCCTCTCAAAAAAGCAAAGCTCCTGAAATTCAGCCATGTTATATGACTTCTGTGTGCCATGAAGAGAGAAAAATAAAAATGGAAAGTGATGAAAATTTTTACCATACAGAAAACTTGACATTTCCTGTGAAAAGGCATACATGAATTCAAATGGTGGACAAGACTAGAAATTTTGGGGGAGGCTTTGAAACATAATTAGGCATACACAATCAGACATATTCTCAGACTTGCTTCTGTAGATCTTTCTTTTTTATTTCCACCTACACATACATGCATTCACACTTGCCTGGATTAGTTTGTGTCTATTGACAATCTTGGACTCAGATGCTATGAGGGTGGTTGGGAATGGTAGGTGGGAAATAACTACATTTGCATTTTGAAAATATCACACTGGCTGCAGTATGGAGAACAGGTTAGAGAAAAGCTAGATGAATGTAGGGAGATCAGTTAGGAGGCTACTGCAGTAATCCAGGTGAAAGATGGTGATTCTTACAGTAGATTAGTAATAATCTAGAGGGTGAATAGTCAATGGCTTTGAGTTAGAATTTAAATCAATGGGACTTTGTGATGGACTGGATGTGAGTGGTTAAGTGAGAAAGGTTCAAGTAGAGCTCTTAGTTCTGTAAGGGTCACTAAAATAGGGAAACAGAAGTAGAATCATATTTTAGGGGAAAGATCAAAACCTTGCTTTTTGTATATGCTGGACTTGAATATGCTGAGTTTGAGACTTCCAAATGGAAATGTAGGATAAGAAGTTGAAAATAAAGAAATAAATCTCAGAGAATAGTCCTGGATGAGAGATATAAATATGGGGGAGGGGATGATCATAGTATATATGATGATTAAAGCAGTGGATGTGATTTTTCTCAGAAAAATACAGAGGGTGAGACTGAAAAGTTGTCTACTACCCAGGCTTTTGGAAGTCCCCCATCTGTTGGGTGGGTGGATGAAGATGAGCCTGCAAAAGGATATACAGGAATGACCAGAGCTCAAAGAGTAAAACAGAAGTGACTGTTGTAAGAAAGGATTTCAAAAGGAGAGACTAACACATATGATCATAGATGAGGACTGAAACATATTCATAGATTTTGTAACATGGAATGAATTAGTGACCTTAAGATCTCTTTTAGGAACCGAATTGCAGAGGTTGAAGAGTGAACTGAGGTGTGAAATTGGTATAGTATAGAGGAAAAATAAAGCCTGAGTTTGGTTATGTTTTTAGAAGCTGTGAAAATCAGTTAGGCTTTCTCTTTTCTTTTTTCTGCCTATTTAAGAAAAGCAAAATGTTGCCATTTTTATGGTAATTTTTTTCTTATACCCCAACCAAAAAGAAAAAAAAAAAAAAAACATAAGAAGATAAAAGAAAAGAAAGAGAACCAAATTAAAGCCAAAGGGAAATCTTCATAAGTATGTTAGAGGTAGTCTAATTCTTCCACCTAGAGATGGGGAGCTGGAATGTGGAACATAGAGACTATTCCAGGCCAATACAGAGGAATCTTCTTATTTGGGGACGGATAGGGAAGGGGCAGGAGTGTAGCTATGATGGGGGTGGGTACTCTAGTTGGGTAAAGCAGAAATCCAGTTAAGCTAAATTATCCCAGAAATATCCTCATTGATGAGCTTGAGTTCTTGATGTTCCCAAGTCAATATTATTTTGTTTCTCTTTGTATTTCTGATGAGATTTCACTTTTCTTTGGGGGCAGCAGAGACCAATGTCTAGTTTTAAGAATGTAGAGGAAGTGAAGTTAAGGGGAGGAAGATCCCTGACAGCATAAAACTTCTCTGTCATATCAAAGTAGGAGTAAATGATTTTAAGTTAAAGGCATGTGTAATTCCACTTGATTAGTTTTTCAGCACCAACTTGGTAGAAAGCATTCTATCGGTGTTTAGGGTACTCTTCAAAATCTATCTGCCTATAAGTGCTTGGTTTTTTTCTTAAGTATTTTATTTTTTTATTGAAGTATAGTTGATTTATACTATTGTATTAGTTTCAGGTATAGAGCATAGTAATTCAATTTTTTTTGCAGATTATATTCCATTATAGGTTGTTAAAAGATATTGGATATAATTCCCTGTACTCTACAGTAAATCCTTGTTGCTTGCCTATTTTATGTATAGTAGCTTATATCTGTTAACCCCATATTTCTAATTTATCCCTCCCTCCTTCCCTTTACCCTTTGGTAACCCAAATTTGTTTTCTGTATCTGTGAGTCTGTTTCTATTTTGTATATAGATTCGTTTGTATTATTTTTTAGATTCTTCATGTAAGTGATATTATGTGGTATTTGTCTTTGTCTGACTTATTTCACTAAGCATTATACTATCTAGGTCCATCCATGTTGCTACAAATGACAATATTTCATTATGTGTATATATATCTCTCTATCTCACATGTTCTTAAGCCAATCATCTCTTGATGGGCACTTGGGTTGCTTCCATGTCTTGGCTATTGTAAATGGTGCTGCTATGAACATTAGGGTGCATATATCTTTTCAAATTAGAGTTTTTGTTTTTTCCAAGTAGATACCCAGGAGTGGGATTGCTGGATCATATGGTAGTTCTAGTTTTAGTTTTCTGAGGAACGTCCATACTCTTTTCCACAGTGGCTGCACCAATTTACATTCCCACCAACAGTATAGGAAGGTTCCCTTTTTCCACGTCCTCTTCAGCATTTATTATTTGTAGATGTTTTGGTGATAGCCATTTTGACTGGTTTGAGGTGATACCTCATTGTAGTTTTGATTTACATTTCTCTAATAATTAGCAATGTTGAGCATCTTCTCATGTGCCTGTTAGCCGTCTGTATGTCCTCTTTGGAGAAATGTCTATTTAGGTCTTCTGCCCATGTTTTGATTGAGTTGTTTGTCTTTTTGATAGTGAGTTGTGTGAGCTATTTATATATTTTGAATATTAGCCCCTTTTTTTCACATTGTTTGCAAATATTTTCTCCCTTTCTGTAGGTTGTCTTTTCATTTTGTTGCTGGTTTCCTTTGCTGTGCAGAAGGTTTTAAGTTTGAATAGGCCCCGTTTGTTTATTATTGCTTTTATTTCTTTTGCCTTGGAAGACTGATCTAAAAATATTGCTATGATTTATGTCAAAGGATGTTTCACTTATGTTCTCTTCTAGGAGTTTTATGGTGTCAAGTCTTACATTTAGGTCTTTAAAGTATTTTGAGTTATTTTTTGTATGTGGTGTGAAGGAATGGTCTGATGTCATTGTTTTGTATGTATCTGTCCACCTTTCCCAACACCACTTGTTGAAGAGACTGTCTTTTCTCCATTGTATATTCTTACCTCCTTTGTCATAGATTAATTGACCATAGGTGTATGGATTTGTTTCTGGCTTTGTTCCATTGATCTATGTGTCTATTTTTGTACCAATACCATGCTGTTTTGATTACTGTAGATTTGTAGTATAGTCTGAAGTTTGAAAGGGTTTTACCTCCAACTTTGTTCTTTTTTTCTCAGAATTGCCGTGGCAATTCTGGGTCATTTGTGGTTCCATGTACATTTTAGGATTATTTGTTCTAGTTCTGTGAAAAATGTCATGGGTATTTTGATAGGTGCATTAAATCTGAAGATTGCTTTGAGTAGTATGGCCATTTTAACAATATTAATTCTTCCAATCCAAGAGCATGGGATATCTGTCCACTTCTTTGTGTAATCTTCAGTTTCCTTCATCCATGTTTTATAATTTTCATAGTATAGGTATTTTACCTCCTTGGTTAAGTTTATTCCTAGGTATTTTACTCTTTTTGATGCGATTTTAAATGGGATTGTTTTTTTACTTTCTCTTTCTGATATTTCACTATTAGTGTATAGAGATATAGCAGACTTCTGTATATTAATCTTGTATCCTGCTACCTTGCTGAAATCATTGATCAGTTCTAATAGTTTTGTGTGGAGACGTTAGAGTTCTCTATACAAAGTATTAAGTCATCTAAAAATAGTGAGTTTTACAGGGAGGGGATATGGGGATATATGTATACATATAGCCAATTCACTTTGTTGTACAGCAGAAACTAACACACCATTGTAAAGCAATTGTACTCCAATAAAGATGTGAAAAAAAATAGTAAGTTTTACCTGTTCCCTTCTGATGTGAATATATTTTATTTTTTTTTTCTTATCTGATTGCTGGGGCTGGGACTTTCAATACTATGTTAAGTAAAAGCAGTGAGAGTAGGCATCCTTGTCTTGTTCCTGAATTTAGTGGCAAGGCTTTCAGCTTTTCACTGTTGAGTATTATGTTGGCTGTGGGTTTATTGTAAATGGACTTTATTATGTTGAGATGTGTTCCCTCTATACCCACTTTGATAAGCGTTGTTTTTTTGCGGTACGCGGGCCTCTCACTGTTGTGGCCTCTCCCGTTGCGGAGCACAGGCTCCGGACTCACAGGCTCAGCGGCCATGGCTCATGGGCCCAGCTGCTCCACGGCATGTGGGATCTTCCCGGACCGGGGCACGAACCCGCGTCCCCTGCATCAGCAGGTGGACTCTCAACCACTGCGCCACCAGGGAAGCCCTGATAAGCGTTTTTATTATGAATGGATGTTGAATATTGTCAAATGCTTTTCTGTGTCTATTGAGATGATCATGTGGTTTTTATCTTTCCTTTTGTTAATGTGGTGTGTCACATTGATTGGTTTGTGTATGTTGAACCATCTTTGCAACCCTGGAATGAATCCAATTTGATCATGGTGTATGATCTTTTTTATGTATTGTTGGATTCAGTTTGCTAACATTTTGTTGGGGATTATTGGATCTATATTCATCAAATATATTGGCCTGTAATTTTCTTGTTTTGTAGTATCTTTGTCAGGTTTGGTATTAGAGTAATGGTGGCCTCCTAGAATGAATTTGGGAGTGTTCCCTTATCCTCAGGTTTTTGGAATAATTTGTGAAAGATAGGTATATATTCTTTATATGTTTGGTAGAATTCCACAGAGAAGCCATCCAGTCCTGGACTTTTGTTTGTAGGGAGTTTTTTTGGTTATTTTTTTTTTTAATTGAAAATTCTATTTCATGTCTAGTGATCAGTCTGTTCAAATTGTCTGTTTCTTTTTACCTCAGTCTTGTCAGGCTGTATGTTTCTAGAAATTTGTCCATTTCTTCAAGGTTGTCCAATTTGTTCACATATAACTGTTCATAGTATTCTTTTATGATTTTTTTTGTATTTCTGTGGTATTGGTTGTTATGTCTCCTCTTTCTTTTCTTATTTTGTTTGAGTCCTCTCTCTTTTCTTCTTGGTGAGTCTGGCTAGAGGTTTGTCAATTTTGTTTATCTTTTCAGAAAACCAGCTTTTTGATTTATTAATTTTTTTCTATTTTTTAATCTCTTTTATTTATTTCCTCTCTAATCTCTATTATTTCCTTCCTTCTCCTGACTTTGCACTTTGCTTGTTCTTCTTTTTCTAATTCTTTTAGGTGGTAGGTTAAGTTATTTATTTGAGATCTTTCTTGTTTCTTGAGGAAAGCCTATATGGCTATGAACTTCCCTCTTAGAACTGTTTTTGCTGCATCGCATAGATTTTGTAAAGTTGTGTTTTCATTTCTGTTTGTATTGAGGTATTTTCTGATTTCTTCTTTGATTTCATCATTGACCCATTGGTTTTTTAGTAGCATGTTGGTCATTCTCCACGTTTTCCTTCTTTTCCTGATTTTCTTTCTGTAGTTGATTTCTAGTTTCATAACATTGTCGTCAGAAAAGATGCTTAATAGAATTTCTAGGCTCTTACATTTGTTGAGGCTTATTTTGTGACCTAGTTGGTGGTCTGTCCTAGAGAACGTTCTATGTACAGTTGAAAACAATGCGTATTCTGCTTTCTTTGGATGTACTGTCCTGTAGATATCAATTAAGTGCAACTAGTCTATTGTGTCATTTAGAACCTCTCTTGACTTATTGATTTTCTATCTGGAAGATCTGTCAATTGATGTCAGTGGGCTGTTAAAGTCTGCTACTGTTGTATGATTGTCAGTTTCTCCCTTTATGTCTATTAGTATTTATATATTTAGGTGCTCCTGTATTGGTGTGTATATGTTAATGAGTATAATATCCTTTTCTTGTATTGATCCGAAATTTATAATATAATGCCCTTCTTTGTCTTTCTTTATGGCCTTTGTTTTAAAGTCTATTTTTTTTTGGTATCAGTATTTCTACCCCTGCTTTCTTGTCATTTCCATTTGTATGAAATATATATTTTCCATCCCCTCACTTTTAATCTGTATGTGTCTTTCACCCTGAAGTGAGTCTCTTGTAAGCAGCATACTGCAGGTTCTTGTTTTTTTAATCCGATCAGCCACTGTATATTTTTTGATTGGAGCATTTAGTCTATTGATGTTCAAAGTAATTATTGATAGGTACGCTTATAAGCATTTTGAGACAAGGACTATACATTTTTTTAAATTAAAAAATTATTTTTTAAATTAACATATAGTAATATTGACTTTCTTTTGCTATGCAGTTATATGAATTTTAACACGTGTGTAGATTCAGTAACTACCACTGCTGTCAGGATGCAGAACCACTTCATCACTTCAAGAATCTCCTCCTTGCTACTTGCACACTTTTCCTGCCTAGCCACTGGAAACTACTGATCTGTTCTCTGTCCCTATAGTTTTATTTTTTTGAGGCTGCTGTATAAATGGAGTGTGTAACTTTTTGAGGCTGCTGTATTTTACCTGAGAATAGTGCCTTTGAAATTCATCCAAGTTGTTCCATATGTCAATAATTCATGCCTTTTATTTCTGAGTAATATTCCATTATATAAATATACCACAATATGCTTATCCATTTACCTGTTCAATGACAACAATTGATTATAATTGTTGGCAATTATGACTAATGCTGCTATAAACGTTTGTGTACAGGTTTTTGTGTGAACATAAATTTCCTTTCCCTAATGTAGTTAGCCAGGAGTAGCATTACTGGGCCATATTATAAATTGTATTTAACTTTAAGAGACACTGGAAAATCACCTTCTAGCCATACCATTTTGTATCTTGGTTTTAAAACCAAAATTAGTTACATGTTAGTATTAGAATGACTAAAATTTTAAATTCTGGCAATTTCAAGTGCTGACAAGGATGTGGAGAAAGTAGAACTCTCATACATCGTTGATGGGAATGAAGAATAGTACAGCTGAATGAAAAAAGGTGGAGGGAGGGTCATGCTCTTTGATAATCTAATCATGGAAATGGCATTTCATCACTTTGCTGTATTCTGTTTCTTAGAATCAAGTTACTAAGTCTAGCTCACACTCAAGGGGAGGGAATTCCACAAGGCTGTGAATATCAGGGAGAAGGGATCACATTTGGAGTTGTTGGAATGCTGCCTAAAACAGTAATTTAAAGGAAAGGGCAACATATTTACAGAGAAGAATATTACATTTGCACAGATATTTACCATTTCTATTGTTCTTCCTATATTCTTGATGTTCTGCATTTCCTTCTGCTATCATTTTCCTTCTGTGAAAAAATTCCTTATCTTATTATTTCAGAGCATATCTCCTGATTATGTATTCTCTTAGTCTCCCTTCTTCTAAGAAAGTATTTATTTCACTTTTTTATTCCTGAAGGGTATTTTCACTGTGTGCAGTGTGCTGGATTGACAATTTTTTTCTTTCAGCTCTTTAAAAATGTTCAATTTGCTTCTGGCTTACATGTTTTCTGATGAATTTGAATTGTTGTTTTCCTATAAATAATTTGTTATTTACTCTGGTTACTTTCAAAAAATTTCTTTGTCTTAATTTTCAGCAGTTTAATTATGATGTTTCTAAGCATGGATTTCTTTGAGTTTCTCCTGTTTGGGGTACACTGGGCTACTTGAATCTGTAGGTATATATTTTTTACCATATTTTGGAAGTTTTCAGCCATTACATCTTCAAAGCTTTTTGAGTAACTGGGCTTTCTCTTCTTCTGGGACTCCAATTGACAAAAATGTTAGATCTTTTGATACATTACCATAAATCCTTGAGGCTTTGTTACTTTTTTTTCCCCAACTTGTTTTTGAGTTAGGAAAATATCAATGGATCTATCTTCAAGTACACTTAGTGTTTTCTTTGTCATCTCTAATCTGCTATTGAGCCTTCACGGTAAGTTTTTAATTTTGGTTATTGGTTTTTGCAGTTTTAAAATTTCCATTTAGCTCTTCTTTATACCTTCTTTTTTTTGCTGAGACTTTGAATATCTTTTCTTTATTTTAAATCCCTTCATTTCTAGCATATCCTCCCTTTCTTGTTGGAGCATTTTAATAATAGCTGATACAAAGTCCTTGCCACATAATTCCAATATCTGTGTCATTTCAGTGTTCATGCCTATTGCTTGTCTTTTTCCATGCAAGTTGAGATTTTACTAGTTCTTTATATGCCAAATAATTTTAGATTTTGTCCTGGATATTTTGAATGTTATGAGACTCTTTGTCTTATTTAAATCCTATGGAGAATGTCGATATTTTTGTGTTAGCAGGGAACTGACCCAGTTAGTGTATGTCACAAGTTCTGTCCAGTCTTCTGTGGGTTGTGGTTTCAATGTCAGTTCCATTTTCAAAGCCTTTGCCATATTACTCATATATGTCCCATGTACACACCATTCAGTGTCCAGTCTGAGACTTGTCTCTCAGTTAAGTTCCCACAGTCTTTGTTATGCTGTTTAAGATATGATCCATTCACGTGCAACTTAGGGTGTGAGCTCAGGTATTAAAAAAAAATTTTTATGGTGTTACTTTCCCAAGCTCCTTCCTGTCCTCAGAATTTTCCAGTTTCCTGGTGTTCCCATTGTTGATTTTCTGGCTAGAAATCTGGGACTTTATTTAACTTGCTTTGCTGCCCTGCTCACTTCCCATTGACTGTACTTGCATCTGGGGCCCACTGGTTATAGGAGCTATAGAGAAAAGAGCATTGGGGTTTTGTCCCACCCTCTCCAAGTCTGACTTTCCTTACTTCTTAACTCTAAAATACATTTTCCCTCTAGCATGACAAACTTTTATGTTTTTTTTTAAATGAATGAATTTTAAAGAAGTCATTTTGCTAAAACCTTACACTTTTCTCATTTGAATCACAGCCTGTACTCTATCTGGTACAAAGCATAGGAAGCAAATTGTGGGTACAATAGTCTTAGGTAAGTACCATGTACTAGGGGAATGCCTTGTAGGATAAGAAATCTGAAATTAACTATAAGATGAGGGTAAGACAACAGGAAGTACAAAGAGAAGAATACAAGAAAGAAATGAATAGTGCATCTAATAGGTACTGGCTCTGCCATGCTGGTCTAATGTTGAAGTTGAACCTATACCACCATCCCTGAAAAAAAGGTAGATTCATGTATCTTTGAGTTCTCTTAGGTCTTTTGAGGTTATAAATTGCAAGTTCTGTAATGGCTTCCCTTTTATAGGCTTATGTCTATTCAAAACCACATTTCTGCCCATAGTAGGTTAATAATTCAAAAATTACATTTTGATGTTCTTGGGAGGTCTGTGGAACTCAAAATAAATGAAAGCCAGGACTTTCAGCTATACTCTTACCACCTTTCCAAGGTAAGGATACAAAGGAATCCTATTCAAGGACATATAAATCCTTTAAACATCTAGTTTTATAAGAGTGAAATGTTTAATAAATATTGTCCAATTTTTTACTCTGAACTGGAAACTTAAAACCATGTGACTGGTTATCGGACTAAAAATAAAATGATTTTCAAAAATAAACAAAACCTTCCAAGTGGTGCATAAAAATGATGTCATTGAAATCTGAAAACTCTCTTTAACAGTTTATATTTATGCAATGATGTCCTACTGATGTCTGATGTAAGAAAAAACAAAAAAACCTCTTAGAGAAAATTAGCTACTTGAACATGGGCTGCCAAATGCATTTAGCAAGTCTTACAATTTTGGCAGAATATCACATCATCTAAACAGAGGAGGTAAACTTGAGGTGTAAGGGATATGAGATGCAGTATGCATTCTTGACTCTCCAGACAGTAGATTTTGGAAGATGATAAGATAGGTCAAAGCTTCTGAGGAAAAAGTTAAACGAATTCTGAAGCTGCCAGTGATACATCCTGGCTGGACTAAAATCAAGGCATTTTTATTAGTCTAGGCAACCTAGAAGCTATTGACACAGCGTTCTGTTATTTTATCTTTTAAAATATAACTTCCACCTTGCTATTATATCAAGAATTTTCCTTATTGGGGAACTTGAAGTTTGGTACACACGCAAAATGGCTCATCTTTTCAGCAGTGTGGAAAAAAAATGACTTGATCATAAATAACATGAAAATTAATAACGTTTAGGTAAAAAATGGAGAATTATAAGCAAGGTGCATCTTAATTCCTCTACTTTCTTCATAATCAGTGTGCATGATAAGCAGTGTATGTGAGAGGCAAAGTGCTCTGAACATCTCTGAGGATGAAAAAGTAATTTGTTATGTGAAAAATAACAAAACTACTTGTAGCCGATCTAGTTACAGATACATAGTTGGTGTGGTGGGGGCTGGTGGGAGACATTGTTCTATTGCCACTGACTGTAATAATTTATGATAGTTATTTAGTTTGTGCCAAATTTGCTAAATTTTGCCATAGAGTTATCTTTAGGGGCAGTATTGTGATACCTACCAAGAGTTTGGGCTCTGCTGTCAGACTCTCTAGGGGCCAATCCTGGCTTCACTGTTTTCTAGTTTGTGACTTTAGGCCCATTGTTTGCTATTTCCTAAGCTTCGTTTATCCCATCACAAAATGGGATTAATAGTGTCTATTTCATAGGGTTGATGTGAACATTAAAATGATTTGCATCTCATATAAAATGCTTAGCATAATATTAGCATAAGTATTTAGTAAACGCTCTATAAATGTTAGCTATTACAATGACATTGCAATTCTATAGAACAAGTAACTCAGTGAAAGCTCTTTCCATGAAAAATGTCCTATGAAAGAATTCTTCAATATACAATTTAGTCCAGCAAGTTTGGGATTGCTGGTCTTTCATGTTTCATAACCTGGTGTATAATAAATGGATTTTTACTATAATTTTAAAAGTTATTTAAATTATATTTATAAAATTAATTTCTATTCATACATTTACAGAAACTGGGAAATATGACCATGGACTCTCTGGTTTCTTAACTCAGGTTGAAAACACTGAATTATGTTGACCCTTTGTCCCTTTAATAAAGATTCATATAGAAAATTTAGTACCAGTCCATTTAACTGCCTACTCCAGAATCAGAATATTTATCTCACTTCACTGAGACTATTATACCTTCAGATGGAAGACTTAAAATAAAAATATCTTTGAATTTAGTTTGAATCTTTTGAATTGACTTCTATTTGTGTTGTTGAATCTGGCAATCAGCATTTCAGCTATATTTTTGTTATGTACACCAAGGTAGTGGGGCAGAAAGAGAAGTTTAAGCAAGAGTTCCATGTTTAAGTGTGAAAGTCATCAAGAAAGGATTGAGGGATTTCCCTGGTGGTGCCGTGGTTAAGAATCTGCCTGCCAATGCAGGAGACACAGGTTTGAGCCATGCTCTGGGAAGATCTCACATGCCGTGGAGCAACTAAGCTTGTGCACCACAACTACTGAGCCTGCACTCTAGAGCCCACGAACCACAACTACTGAGCCCATGTGCCACAACTACTGAAGCCCACATGCCTAGAGCCCATGCTCCGCAGCAAGAGAAGCCATCGCAATGAGAAGAAGCCTGCACACCGCTACAAAGAGTAGCCCCCACTCGCCACAACTAGAGAAAGCCCACATGCAGCAGCGAAGACCCAACACAGCCAAAAATAAATAAATAAATAAATTAAAAAAATAGATAAGCAACAAGCATAGCTATTAAAAAAAAAAAGAAAAGAAAAGAAAGGATTGAGCATTGGCTTCTTCTGACAAACCCCTAGGACAAAGGAAAGATAGGTTGATGTTTTAGACTTCCACAATTCTTGGTAATAATGTGCTCAATGCATACTTCCTGAATAATTGAATTCAATTTGGTTTTGCCTGAACTTGCCTTTCTTCCTCTCATCAAAAACAAAAGACGCTTCTTCTGTCTATTCTTCAAGGTTCAGCTAAGTTCCTGTCTCCTTTCTTGAAAATTTTGCCACAGTGTTGATTATTTTCTTTAGAGTATCCATGACCTCTTCTACACAAAGTGTTGGAGGTATCCTTTGTAGTGGTTTCATAGAAGTTCTTGTCACTCCAAAGGCATACATAGTATTAACTAATTCTCTTTCCCCTGTCCCCACAGTGCTGAATATGTTATAGGATCTCAGTATTTATTTGTTTATTCATTATATTTGGGTGATTGAAATATGTGAAACCTATGATTCTGCAGATGCTTTCTTAGTTGTTAATTATTTTTGTGACTCAGAGCTGGTATTTGAAATCTGGGGTTTGTGTATCTTCAGCTGTTAGTATGGTATTATTTTCATCTTGGAGTGAGTAGCAAAAATGCTACTTTACTTCATTAACTCTGAAACATAGAGGGCTTAGTTTGTGTTTACTAAAAAGATATTCAGTGTCAATTGGAGGACCTTGAGAGGTTCTCTGGGCTCTGTTTCCATAATTACTTAATTATCTGCCTCCTTCTTCTGTATTCTCTTATAAGAATCACAAACTATTGTTTAACTCATTGGAACTCAGTACAAGTTGGAAGAGTTTTCATCTCATAACAATCTACAATTCAGTGAATGTAATAATTGGATGACGAGAACTGCTTCCTCAAGATGGGATAAGAAACAGGCATGAATGAGGCCAAGAAGACCACGCTGGTGAAAAAAGAAAAATTTACCCAAAAGGAGATCTTTAGCAATGAAGATAGAGTGTCCTGAGGTTTTATTCTTATGCGTGAAACCCAGATTTCCTGGAAGAGTCCCTCCTAAGGGTTTGGCCCTGCACAAACTATAATGCCCCTACACAAATGGATCATTGAAGGAAGCAAAGGCTGGAAGATTCTGTTTGGATATCATCCCATGGCTTGTTCCTGTCACCCATCCCACAGATTATCTGCTCCCTACTAGTTCTCTCATTTCCAGATCCTGCAAACAAACACTGCCCTGTGTAGATGACTGAAAAAGTAGGCAGAAGAAGAAAGCAAAGTAGGACCAATGACAAAGCTTTTACATTTCCACAAACCCATGAAGCGTCGGATTCTAAAGAGGACCTGGTGTAGGAATATTTCCAAAACTCCTGTCACATACATGTGAACAGCTGTTTTGGACCTTATCTTCTCTAAAGATCCCCACTGTTGTTTGGTCTATGCAAGTAAGAGGCAGACTGTTCAGCCTGCTTTGAATATGAAAGAAAAATTATAGCTGGGTTTGCTGTGACAAGAGTCAAGGTCTGAATTTTGTAGGATTTTCTTCCCCAAAATTGCAACTATACTTCCTACCCCTCTAAAATGATCTCATTTATTTAATTCTGATAAGACCCTGTAGAGTATAATTTTTACCAGTATCATCTATGTTCAAGGCACTTGTTTGATCTCTGTCTAGGGAATGAGCATTACAAAAAACCATCTTATTCTGAGACAAAATTCTGCATTTTTCCTTTGTGCCAACAAACTCACTATCGTTAATAATCCTCAGGCTATTTGGAGTCTCATACTTCTTAGAGGTAGCATAACGCACTGCTGGGCGTGAACCAGCTGTGATGCATTCAGAGCAGCACTCCCCACAAACTGATTATTTCATCTCTCTGTAACCACACACATTTATTAGAAGCTTATAGGAGAATGCTAATGAACACACCCTGCACAGTGTTTCCACAAACACTCTAATACGTTTCCATTGCCTGTTATTCTTGGTAACCAAAGGGAGGGTAAAAGGAAAGAATTAAGCTGTTACCCACTTGCTAAGACTCTGAAAGGATTTGCAAAGACTTCAATAGGGTGGGGGAACACTCACCTCTTTTTCCCATTTTCATTTATTAGAACAGAAATATTGTGTGAGGACATATCAAAAACATTTTGATCTCCCTTCCCCTCCCCTCCCCTCCTCTTCTCTCTATTGCAATTAACAGTGATAAAAGCTCAACCCTAAATCCACAATCATGGAAAACATCCCCTCCCATAATATGCTTCCTGTAAGACACAAAGCAGAAACCTCTCCACTCAAACTAGAGATATGGAGCTATAAAGGTGAATGTCTAGTCATCAATAATTCATTCCTACATTAACCAATTTCAGATGTGCTGCAGTTTGATTCCAGTGTCTTTTGTTTTATCATTAGATAGGAAGAATAGGAGCCACAGTCCTTTGGAACAATTACTTTGCAACTTGAGTACAGAAGATTCCCTCCCTGGTCAGCTGGACAGGAACAGGCTAGGAATGGTGTCCTGGTTTGTAGTCTGTGCCTCTGCAAAGGAGTAGCTCCTGAGAAGTAGGGAATGGATTTCATGGCCTTCATGGAAAATCTCAAGATCTGGGTTGTTCACTTCAATAGGCAGAGTTGGCATGGAGGCAAAAACTACCCTCTGTCTTTTTCATCTCTTCATCTACCTGTTTATCATTCTATTTTGCTACCTACTGGCATACTTTCCACTATAGTTCTAGAGGGGTAATACCTCTTATTGCTCTCCAGATACTTAAAACCCTAGTTATGATGATTTCTGCCTTCTACTATTCCCAAATAGTATCTCTTCCCCTCCAGTCATGCCTCCCCTACTTTCCTCTCAGAGAAATTTCAAGTGAATTTTAAGAGAACAGCCTGCTGGCTGAACTAATTCACATTTAAGTATGAATAATTGATAACTTCTTATTACTTCTAGAATGTTGGCATTTTAAGAAGAGTCTGATTACCCCCAAAGAATCAATAGTTGGAAACATTTCAGAAACTATGAATTAAATTAAACCAGGCAATTTGGGGAAGATTTCCTGGGGAATAAAGGCAGTGGACAGCTGTTTTATTTGGTCCTGAAACAAGGCAAAGTCTGTTGTTTAATAAGCCACCCTGTAAAGGCCATTATTCAGCAGCCACAATGCATGAGTCTTAATTGAGAATGGGAAAGAGGGTGTCCTTTGGGAAGGAAACACAACAAATTGGGTTAGATCTAGAAAAACTTTAAACATTTTCTGCAAAAACTTCTCATTTTATTGGTGAACAAAATACCAATTCAGGATCACTACTGCCCAAGGAACACTTGTGTCATTTGGTGACCCATCAAAAAAGGAATAGCCAGAGATTGTTAACTTGCAATCTATAATTTCAATTTACTTCTTCTGGAGAAGGGATTTTACTTTTGTGTCTGCTGCTCCATTGAAACTTTTTTTGCATTTTACAGCAGAAATAGCACAGCATGTGAAACCAGAAAGAGGGTGGAAGTGCTGGGCCTGGCTACTTGCTTTCTGATTGTGAGCATTTCCTCTCTGAGCTTTGGTTCCTCATATGCTACGATGGGGTGATAATGATGACACATAGTATACAGAGTTGTTGTGGTTGTAAGGATCCACTGAGATAATGTGGAGCTTGGGAAATGGCAAAGTTGAGAGGCTCTCTCAAAAAATTTTAGGTCCTTTCTTTCCCAGTCCTTATCAGTTCCTTTAAAAGCCATAGGACACCTGACACTTGAGATCTAGGGCACACACTGCCTCATATAACCTTAATTTTTTCCATTTGAGTGTTTGTGTGCATGTGGAGTGAAGGGGAGGAGGATACAGAGTCTATAAGTCAAGGCCCTGGCTTTGGAACTGGACCTTGAAGTAAATGTTGGTGAATGAAAGGTTTACTATGCATTGTGTCGTATCAAAAGAGACGATACAGGTTCTTCATCCTTGTGAGTTCCTACTGTATGGACATGACATGGGTCAGGACAGGCAAGAACATTTTGTGGCTTTTATTCAGTCTTGCTCATTTAGAGATAATCATTGTAGGTCTCACAAAGGCCAAACAAGATCACATGAATGCTCCTCATTTGGGAGACTGCCACTCTTACTGGCTTGAAAACTTTTAATTTCTCAGGACTGCATCAAATTAAGCCATTACCAGTCTCTGCATTTTGTCTCTTCATGACTCCTAACAAAGCCAGCATAACTTCTTCCTATCCCTCTAGCCAAGGGTACTTTCACCCAGCCCTTTTTTTTTTCTCTGCACATATGTGTGTTTTCCAAAAGCTTAACCACAGTTGCATAAATATTTTTCCTGTTATGAGCCTAAAGCTGACTGTAGGGAAATAAGATAATTTAGTCAACCAGATTTTCTTTTCAAGAGTAGGAAGGATTCAGGGGAGCTTCCATAGGGTTGGACAACATCCTCCTGGGAAAACATCAGTCACATTAGTGCATATTCCACTAAACAATGCTACTGATGACTGAAATTAGAAAATCACTGTGATTCAGCAAACTTGAATCATTGTCTGAAGTATAGTACTACATGTATTATTTATCCATTAAAAAAAACAGTTGAAAGAGTCTCAAAAGGTTTCCTTAGGCAGAAGACCTCCATATTTTCAGAGTTGGCAAGCTAGCTGTAGTAGGGAGTAGGAGATGTATGTGCCTAAGTTTCCAACAGTTCTTTAGATCTTCTGTGGACAGTTCTATTAGATCCTTTAAGTTTACTTAACAGAACCCACTCTCTGGTTGAGAGCTGAAGCTCATGTTTTCTTTTCTTAATTTCTTTCTTTTTTTTTTTTTTTTTTTGGCTTCTTGGCATTATTCAGAGCCTTCAATATAGCTATTCATTTCTTTTTTCACTTATTCTTTCCTTCCTTTCTCGCTTGTTCCCTTTCAAGTTTTTTGATCTTACATTCATAGAATTGTTTTGTCATGATTCTCAGTATATAGTCA
The DNA here is from genome assembly GCF_949987515.2 of Delphinus delphis. NCBI lineage: Eukaryota > Metazoa > Chordata > Mammalia > Artiodactyla > Delphinidae > Delphinus > Delphinus delphis. Next base: position 51,836,358 of record NC_082699.1, read on the forward strand.
AGTGTCATCATTGATCCATGCTCAACTTCCCTTTTATATTTAATTTCTTCATCTAATTTTATTATTCGCTGTATTGCCCATTTCCAAATCCATTTTCCCTCCTGTAGACACCGATTCTTATGTATTTTAAAATTTATTTTAGAAAAATATATATTTTATTTTATTTATTTATTTGGCTGTGCCAGGTCTTAGTTGCAGTACATGGGATCTTCATTGCCACGTGCAGCATCTTTAGTTGTGGCATGTGGGCTCTTAGTTGCCGCATGAGGTATCTAGTTCCTTGACAAGGGATCAAACCCAGTCCCCCTGCATTGGGAGCATAGAGTCTTAACCACTGGACCATCAGGGAAGTCCCTATTCTTAATGTATTTAATGTGAGTCCTTCCAAGCCATCATATATATATATTTGCAAATATGTGTCCATAGGCAATATTAAGTATTACGTATGTGCTTTTAATTTACAGAAATGGTCTTATTTGATACATTGTTACTCTTTTCATTCAGCATTATGTTTTTGGAAAAGTAAAGCGAAGATGAGAGACTTACCCATAAGTTATAAAGGTTTATTACAAATATGTAATAATTAAATTACTCTAGCACTGGCCCAGGAACAGACAAATAAACTGTTATAATAGAATAGAGATTCCAAAACCATTCCTGTGTACACAGGGAAACTGATAAGGATAGATTAGCTACTTAAATCAATTATGAAATAATGGATTATTTTAAAAGTAACATTGACATATAATAATAAGAACAACAACAATCAATATTTATTAGACACATACTATGTTCCAGCCCTGCTTCAAATGTTGGCATACACACTCAATCTCATAACCATATGAAGTAGGCAATAGTTTTGCTTTACAGATGAGAAAATTGAGGCACAAGCACAGAGAGATTAGATAACTTGACAATTCCCAAACAGAGATTCCAACCCAGGCAGTTTGGATTCAGTGTCTATGATCTTAGCCACTATACTACACAGCTGTCTCAGCTACATTGACTCTGAAGCAGAAAAATAAAATTAAGTTCTTACTTTAAACCATACATTAAATAATAACCTCTGGATGAATTGTTTCCTTTTTTTTTTTTTAAAGAAACCTGTAGTACAATCTAATATTTCTAGTCACTGGTATCAGGTGGGTGCTGACTCTCTTCCTAATATGAATCTAAAACTAAATTTCTTGAACTCTCTTACTGATTCAGGATGTTCATTTTTAATTTGAGTTTTCCCATTTCCTGTATTCAGTACCTGATAGGAGAAACAAATTTGCTTTACCAAGAATTGTTAACTATTACATTACAGGAAGAATGTAAAGAAAGAAGTGATGGACTGCCTGATGCCACATCAGAGTAGAGCTTGCCATCTGAAAACACTGTATACTATTGGAAGCAGATGAGAAAGTGTGCTGAAAAAGGGAATTTTGACACAGAGTATTGAGCCATGCCTCCATGGAAACTCTTGAGGCATATTAGCTAAATGTCAGGTTGCTTCCTGAATATGAATTCTGGAAAGAAGCAATAAGGTACTCTCTAATGACACAGAGTCTAAGAATAAGAAAAGTACCTAGAAATCCATAAATTCTTCTCTAGCTCTCAATCGATTGGAATAAACTAGGTACTCATGAGGATTCAAGATTCCAGCATAGAGATGGATAAAGTTTCAGTGAATAAAAACATCTAAAAAGTTTAATTTTGTTTACATTATATTAAATTATATATTTTAAATGTCTCTCTGACATAACAAAACTCTCTGAAGCTTTGGCATTTCCTCATCTCTTTCACAGTTACCTCCATTGGCTTTCACTCAGTATCTTATATATAACCTTTCCCTCCACCCCAAGGGCAAGGTTGGAGTTTCAATAAACAGAGTATAGACAGGAAATTCAATCTTTCCTTGCATCTCTCACAAAAATTTATGAGAGTCTAAGAAGATAAACTACCACAGTTATATTAAAACATTGTATCCTTTCTAGTATCTGTTATCCCTCAAATCCTGGGAGCCTTGTCTTCATCTGTAACAAACAGCTGTTATCCATGCCATTCTGTCCTGGACAATGTGAAGTCATGCAGATTATGTCCTAACAGATTATGTCTTCTCTGTCATGACCAGTAGCCGTGAGGAGTGGAACATTTCTTCCATAATGAATGCTTTTCTCAACAATCCAGTCACATCACTTTTTCCTTGGATGGTATTGGAGGAGTAGGGAGAGAAGGAAATAAGTAGACAAAGTAGGTGTGCAAGGGGTGGGAGCTCTGGATCTGTATATGTTGGTTATGTGGGCGTATGCATGTCCATGAATTCTACTCTCCTCAGTCTACCAAAGAATTAACACTTCTGCCACCCCCTTCCTAGATAAAAGTGAAAGAAAAGGGAGGCAAAGAAGAGGGAGTAAAAGTAGGGCATGGAAACACCTAAAATTCCTTAGAAGAAACCCAAATATTTTTGACTTGCCATTTGGGAAACAGGGTTCTTTCATTTTTTAAAAGTTTTCTTTCTGTAAAACACTAGAAATATTTAGTCCTGCATCACAGCCCATTTTGAGATCTTAGGTCTAGCTTCTGACCTCTATGTCCTACCTGAAAAATCATACTGAGAATTAAGAGTCTGGGAACTCAACTAGATGGAAGGAAATGTCTGTTCCCAAGCTCCACTCACCTCACGTTTTTATTTTTAATATTTCCATACTGCTTAGTTGTAATTAGTTTCAATAGGACTGTAGAAAAAAACAGAAAACTTTAGATTTTAAAAAATTGGGATCAAATTTTACAATTGGTGTGCCTGATTATAAAAAGTCAGTTTAAAGTGTTCTTAACCTAACTTCAAATCTCCTGTCAATATCTTTGGACTGTAGAGGCAAAGTATGTGAATTTCAGTCTGACATTGCAAATATCTGCTTAAAGTCAGTATGACATCTTTGAAGAACAGAATTCAAGTTCCATCATAGTGATGTTAATAACCTATAAGTGATATAAATAACCAGTTATCAAGATACTCAAAATCATAGGTGACCAAGGGAGTAAGTAGCCACTAGTTTTAAGGGATCTTAAGAAATAATGATGTGATAATCTTACTAGACCACCCAAACTGAGATTATGATTCTGAACATGTTTTTATAATTTAGAGGGGCCCTGGGCTATTATCTATATAGTTAAGTGCTCTGTAAACCTGCCAAATCCCATCTACCAACTTCCTCAACAAAACCAAGCATTTGTGCCTGTCATCACTGCAAATCCTAGGGAACAGCACGAATGTCACTAGGGGTTATTTCACTCATGTTTTCTCTCAACAAGATCAATTTTGCAGTATCAAAATTCTAAAAGCATTTTTATTTAATTTTTTTTAATGAAAATATTGAACCATTTTGAGAATTCGGATTCTAGAAACACCATACTTAAAACTCTGGGTTTTCCTACATGGTTGATCTGATTTCTTATTATTGTAGGTATTTCACAGCATGGACTTAGTATCTTATCTGTAATCAGTGTATGTCTACTCTGTCACGGCTATACAGTTTGAGAAAAAGAGATACTTTTCAGACCCTCCCCAGACTGTGAAATAAATCCAGGACAAAGTACCTTCCAGGATGTGTCCAAGGGATAATGAATTGTTTGAGGGCAGAGGAACCTTGGTTCAGCGCAGTTTCGTCTTCCTGTGCTAAATGTGCAGGAGGGAGTCCAGGATGAACGAAGCTGGCCTTAGTGAGTTGTGTTTAATGCCCAGAAGCTGGCCCAAATCCCTGCCTTTATGTAGCAGTCTGATGTTACAGTGCACAACCACTGGGAGTGTAATGTCACATAACTTGAAACTGATCTTAGAGGTCAGATCCAAAATCTATGGGAGAGGTGGATGCCCCCATCAATTACTCTCATGGGTATGAAAACAATATCATTTTGTTTTTGTTGTCTCTGTTTTTATCTCTGTGTTTCTCTTTTCCTACCTTCTGTGGGTACTTGAGGATTGAGTGTTTTTTAGGATTCCATTTGATGCATCTCTTGTGTTTTTGAATATGTCTTTGTATAACATTTCTTAGTGGGTTTGTAGGTATTACATTTACCTAACTTAACAGTCTACTGATGTCATCGTTTGACCTGTGAGAATGAAGTATAAAAACGTTCCTTCCCTTTGTGTCCCTTTACTCTCCTCCATTATCTTAAATGTTTCCTCTACATACATTTAGAACTACGTCAGACAGTGTTATTTTTGCTTCAACTCTCAAAGACAATTCAGAAAACTCAAGAGGAGAAGGAAGACCTATTGTATTTACCCATATTTTTGCTTACCATATTCTTTCTTCCTTCTTGACTAAAAAAAAACAAACCCTTTTTCTTTCTGTTTAGAGTACTATTTTTAGCTATTCTTTTAGGGTAAGCCTTCCAGTAACCAATTGTCTTAGATTTCTTTCATCTGAGAATGTCTGATTTCCCTTCATTGCTGAAAGATATTTTCACTGGGTGTAGGATTCTGGATTGACAGTTCTTTCAGCACTTGAAAAATATTGTTCCACTTCCTCTGGCCTCCATATTTTCTGATGAGAAGTCTGCTATTTGAATTTTTTCCCTATTCATTATTCCTCTCTCCCTCTCTCTGCTTTTAAGTTTCACTTTCATAGTTTGACTATGATGAATCTTGGTGTGGATTTCTTTGTTTGGTGTTCACGTAGCCTCTTGAATCTGTCAGTTTTTGTCTTCTGCTAAACTTGAAAAGTTTTCAGCCATTATTTCTTTCAGTACTTTTCTATTCCTGTCTTCTCTTGCACAACCACTGGGAGTGTAATGTCACATAACTTGAAACTGATCTTAGAGGTCAGATCCAAAATCTATGGGAGAGGTGGATGCCCCCATCAATTACTCTCATGGGTATGAAAACAATATCATTTTGTTTTTGTTGTCTCTGTTTTTCCATGCTTTGTTCATCTTTGTTTTTTTGTGTTTTTTTTAACACAGCTTGTGGGGTTTTAGTTCCCCAGCAAGGGATCAAACCCAGACCCCTTGGCAGTGAAAGTGTGGAGTCCTAACCACTGGACTGCCAGGGAATTCCCTGTTCATCCATTTTTAAACTCAAGGTTACATTAGATTCATAAAATGAATTGGGCAGCTTTCTCCTTTCTTCTGTTTTTCTGAAACAACTTGTATGAGAAAGGGATGATCTGTTCTTGAATGCTTGGTAGCACTCAACTGCAAAAACCATGTAGGACCAAAGTTTGGTCATTTTTGGAGGGTGGGGTTCTTGATTCTGATATCCAGTCTTCAATGGTGATTCATCTGTTCAAGTATTATATTTCTTCTTGGGTTTATCTTGGAATCTTACATTTTTCCAGAAATGTATCCATTTAAGCTAGGTTTTCAAATGTCTTGGCATATAGTTGTTAATAGTCTATTATTTAAAAAGTCTCTGTTACATCTATAGCTTATTACTAGTTTTTTTGGGGGGGATTATTTTGAATTTTATTTTTATTTATTTACTTTTATACAGCAGGTGCTTATTAGTTATCTATTTTATACATATTACTGTATATATGTCAATCCCAATCTCCCAGTTCATCCCACCACCACCACCACCACCACCACCCCCGCTTTCCCCCCTTGCTGTCCATACATTTGTTCTCTACATCTGTGTCTCAATTTCTGCCCTGCAAAGTGGTTCATCTGTACCATTTTCCTAGATTCCACATATGTGTGTTAATACGATATTTGTTTCTCTCTTTCTGACTTACTTCACTTTGTATGACAATCTCTAGGTCCATCCACGCCTCTACAAATGACCCAATTTTGTTCCTTTTTATGGTTGAGTAATATTCCATTGTATATATGTACCACATCTTCTTTATACATTCATCTGTCGATGGGCATTTAGGTTGCTTCCATGACCGGGCTATTGTAAATAGTGCTGCAGTAAACATTGGGGTGCATATGTCTTTTTGAATTATGGTTTTCTCAGGGTATATGCCCAGTAGTGGGATTACTGGGTCATATGGTAATTCTATTTTCAGTTTTTTTAGGAACCTCCATGCTATTCTCCATAGTGGCTGTATCAATTTACATTTCCACCAACAGTGCAAGAGGGTTCCCTTTTCTCCACACCCTCTCCAGCATTTGATGTCTGTAGATTTTCTGATGATACCCATTCTAAGTGGTGTAAAGTGCTACCTCATTGTAGTTTTGATTTGCATTTCTCTAATGATTAGTGATGTTGAGCATCCTTTCATCTGTTTGTTGGCAATTGGTATGTCTTCTTTGGAGAAATGTCTATTTAGATCTTCTGCCCATTTTTGGATTGGGTTGTTTGTTTTTTTAATATTGAGCTGCATGAGCTGTTTACATATTTTGGAGATTAATCCTTTGTCCATTGATTCATTGGCAAATATTTTATCCCATTCTGAGTGTTGTCTTTTTGTGTTGTTTATAGTTTCCTGTGCTCTGCAAAAGTTTTTAAGTTTAATTAGGTCCCATTTGTTTATTTTTGTTTTTATTTCCATTACTCTAGGAGATGGATCAAAAAAGATCTTGCTGTGATTTATGTCAAAGAGTGTTCTTCCTATGTTTTCCTGTAAGAGTTTTATAGTGTCAGGTCTTACATTTAGGTCTTTAATCCATTTTGAGCATATTTTTGTGTATGGTGTTGGGAGTGTTCTAATTTCATTCTTTTACATGTAGCTGTCCAGTTGTCCCAGCACCACTTATTGAAGGGACTTCTTTTCTCTATTGTATATCCTTGCCTCCTTTGTGATAGATTATTTGACCATAGGTGTGTGGGTTTATCTCTGGGCTTTCTCTCCTGTTCCACTGACCTATATTTCTGCTTTTGTGCCAGTACCATATTGTCTTGATTACCATAGCTTTGTAGTACAGTCTGAAGTCAGGGAATCTGATGCCTCCAGCTCCTTTTTATTTTCTCAAGATGGCTTTGGCTATTCGGGGTCTTTTGTGTCTCCATACAAATTTTTAGATTCTTTGTTCTAGTTCTGTAAAAAATGCCATTGGTAGTTTGATAGGGATTGCATTGAATCTGTAGATTGTTTTGGGTAGTATAGTCATTTTCACAATATTGATTCTTCCAATCCAAGAACATGGTATGTCTCTCCATCTGTTTGTGTCATCTTTGATTTCTTTCATCAGTGTCTTATAGTTTTCTGCATACAGGTCTTTTGTCTCCTTAGGTACATTTATTCCTAAATATTCTATTCTTTTTGTTGCAATGGTGAATGGGATTGTTTCCTTAATTTCTCTTTCTGATCTTTTGTTGTTAGTGTATAGGAATACAAGAGATTTCTGTGCATTAATTTTGTATCCTGCAACTTTACAAATTCATTGATTAGCTCAAGAGGTTTTCTGGTGGCATCTTTACGGTTATCTATGTATAGTATCATGTATCTGCAAACAGTGACAGTTTTACTTCTTCTTTTCCAATTTGTATTCCTTTTATTTCTTTTTCTTCTCTGATTGCCGTGGCTAGGACTTCCACACTATGTTGAATAATAGTGGCGAGAGTGGACATCCTTGTCTTGTTCCTGATCTTAGAGGAAATGCTTTCAGTTTTTCACCAGTGAGAATGATGTTTGCTGTGGGTTTGTTGTATATGGCCTTTATTATGTTGAGGCAGGTTCCCTCTATGCCCACTTTCTGGAAAATTTTTATAATTGGGTGTTGAATTTTGTCAAAAGCATTTTCTGCATCTACTGAGATCATCATATAGTTTTTATTCTTCAGCTTGTTTATATAGTGTATCACATCGATTGATTTGCATATATTGAAGAATCCTTGCATCCTTGAGATAAATCCTACTTGATCATGGTGTATGATGCTTTTAATGGGTTGTTGGATTCTGTTTGCTAGTATTTTGTTGAGGACTTTTGCATCTATATTCATCAGTGATATTGGTCTGTAATTTTCTTTTTCTGTAGTATCTCGTCTGGTTTTGCTATCAGGGTGATGGTGGCTTTGTAGAATGAGTTTGGGAGTGTTCTTTCCTGTGAAATTTTTTGGAAGAGTTTGAGAAGGATGCATGTTAGCTCTTCTCTGAATGTTTGATAGAATTCAACTGTGAAGCTATCTGGTCCTAGACTTTAGTTTGTTGGAAATTTTTAATCACAGTTTCAATTTCATTACTTGCGATTGGTCTGTTCATATTTTCTATGTCTTCCTAGTTCAGTCTTGGAAGGTTATACTTTTCTAAGAATTTGTCCATTTCCTCCAAATTGTCCATTTTATTGGCATAGAGTTGCTTGTAGTAGTCTCTTATGATGCTTTGTATTTCTGTAGTGTCCATTGTAACTTCTTTTTCATTTCTAATTTTATTGATTTGAGTCCTCTCCCTCTTTTTCTTGATGAGTCTGACTAAAGGTTTATCAAGTTTGTTTATCTTCTCAAAGCACGAGTATTTAGTTTTATTGATCTTTGCTATTGTTTTCTTTGTTTCTATTTCATTTATTTCTACTCTGATCTTTATGATTTCTTTCCTTCTGCTAACTTTGGGTTTTGTTTGTTCTTCATTCTCTAGTTCCTTTAGGTGTAAGGTTAGATTGTTTATTTGAGATTTTTCTTGTTTCTTGAGGTAGGATTGTATTGCTATAAACTTCCATCTTAGAACTACTTTTGCTGTGTCCCATAGGTTTTGGATCGTCGTGTTTCAATGTCATTTGTCTCTAGGTATTTTTTGATTTCCTCTTTGATTTCTTCAGTGACCTCTTGGTTATCTAGTAACGTATTGTTTAGCCTCCATATGTCTGTGTGTTTTACGTTTTTTCCCCGGTAATTTATTTCTAATCTCATAGCATGTGGTCAGAAAAGATGCTCGGAATGATTTCAATTTTCTTAAATTTACCGAGACTTGATTTATGACCCAAGGTGTAATCTATGCTGGAGAATGTTCCATGTGCACTTGAGAAGAATGTGTAATCTGCTGTTTTTGGATGGAATGTCCTATAAATATCAATTAAATCTATCTGGTCTATTGTGTCATTTAAAGCTTGTGTTTCTTTATTAATTTTCTGTCTGGATGATCTGTCCATTGGGGTAAGTGAGGTTTTAAAGTCCCCCACAATTATTGTGTTACTGTTGATTTCGTCTTTTATAGCTGTTAGAATTTGCCTTATGTATTGAGGTGCTCCTATGTTGGGTGCATATATATTTATAATTGTTATATCTTCCTCTTGGGTTGATCCCTTAATCATTATGTGGTGACCTTCCTTGTCTCTAATAATAGTCTTTATTTTAAAGTCGATTTTATCTGATATGAGTATTGCTATTCCAGCTCATTTGATTTCCATTTGCATGGAATATGCTTTTCCATCCCCTCACTTTCAGTGTGTATGTGTCCCTAGGTCTGAAGTGAGTTTCTTGTAGACAGCATATATATGGGTCTTGTTTTTGTATCCATTCAGCAAGCCTGTGTCTTTTGGTTGGAGCATTTAATCCATTCACATTTAAAGTAATTATCGATATATATGTTCCTATGACCATTTTCTTAATTGTTTTAGGTTTGTTTGTGTAGGTCCCTTTCTTCTCCTGTATTTCCTGCTTAGAGAAGTTCCTTTAGCATTTGTTTTAGAGCTGGTTTGGTGGTGCTGAATTCTCTTAGCTTTTGCTTATCTCTAAAGCGTTTGATTTCTCCGTTGAATCTGAATGACATCCTTGCAGGTAGAGTAATCTTGATTGTAGGTTCTTCCCTTTCATCACTTTAAATATATCTTGCCACTCCCTTCTGGCTTGTAGAGTTTCTGCTGAGAAATCAGCCGTCAACCTTATTGGAGTTACCCTGTATGTTATTTGTTTTTCCCTTGTTGCTTTTTTGTGTGTGTGTGTGTGGTACACGGGCCTCTCACTGTTGTGTGGCCTCTCCTGTTGCGGAGCACAGCCTCCGGACGCGCAGGCTCAGCGGCCATGGCTCACGGGCCCAGCCGCTCCGCGGCATGTGGGATCTTCCTGGACTGGCGCACGAACCCGTGTCCCCTGCATCAGCAGGCGGACTCTCAACCACTGCGCCACCAAGGAAGCCCTCCTTGTTGCTTTTAATAATTTTTCTTTGTCTTTGATTTTTGTCAATTTGATTACTATGTGTCTCGGCGTGTTTCTCCTCGGGTTTATCCTGCCTCTTGGTTGGCTATTTCCTTTCCCATGTTAGGGAATTTTTCGACTATAATCACTTCAAATATTTTCTCGGGTCCTTTCTCTCTCTTCTCCTTCTGGGACCTCTATAATGAGAATGTTCGTGTATTTAATGTTGTCCCAGAAGTGCCTTAGGCTTTCTTCATTTCTTTTCATTGTTTTCTCTTTATTCTGTTCTGTGGCAGTGAATTCCACCATTCTGTCTTCCTGGTCACTTATCTGTTCTTCTGCGTCAGATACTCTGCTATTGATTCCTTCTGGTATATTTTTCATTTTAGTTATTGTATGGTTCATCTCTGTTTGTTCTTTTTTTTTTTTTAACATCTTTATTGCAGTATAATTGCTTTACAATGGTGTGTTAGTTTCTGCTTTATAACAAAGTAAATCAGTTATACATATACATATGTTCCCATATCTCTTCCCTCTTGCATCTCCCTCCCTCCCACCCTCCCTATCCCACCCCTCCAGGCGGTCACAAAGCATGGAGCTGATCTCCCTGTGCTATTCGGCTGCTTCCCACTAGCTATCTACCTTACGTTTGGTAGTATATATATGTCCGTGCCTCTCTCTCGCTTTATCACACCTCACCCTTCCCCCTCCCCATATCCTCAAGTCCGTTCTCCAGTAGGTCTGTGTCTTTATTCCTGTCTTACCCCTAGGTTCTTCATGACATTTTTTCTTTCTTAAATTCCATATATATGTGTTAGCATATGGTATTTGTCTTTCTCTTTCTGACTTACTTCATGCTGTATGACAGACTCTAGGTCTATCCACCTCATTACAAATAGCTCAATTTCGTTTCTTTTTATGGCTGAGTAATATTCCATTGTATATATGTGCTACATCTTATTTATCCATTCATCCGATGATGGGCACTTAGGTTGTTTCCATCTCTGGGCTATTGTAAATAGAGCTGCAATGAACATTTTGGTACATGACTCTTTTTGAATTTTGGTTTTCTCAGGGTATATGCCCAGTAGTGGGATTCCTGGGTCATATTGTTCTGTTTGTTCTTTAAGTCTTCTAGGTGTTTGTTCTTTAATTCTTCTAGGTGTTTGTTAAATATTTCTTGCATCTCCTCCATCTTTGTCTCCATTCTTTTTCTGAGGTCCTGGATTATCTTCACTATCATTATTCTGAATTCTTTTTCTGGAAGGCTGCCTATCTCCACCTCATTTAATTGTTTTTCTAGGGTTTTATCTTGTTCCTTCATCTGGTTCATAGCCCTCTGCCTTTTCATTTTGTCTGTCTATCTGTGAATGTGGTTTTCTTTCTGCAGGCTGCAGGATTGTAGTTCTTCTTGTTTCTGCTGTCTGCCCTTGGCGAATGAGGCTATCTTTTCTTACATTTTTAAAAGCAGTATTTCCAGGGACTTTTCTGTTTTATTAATCTATTCAAGGAGTTGTTTTTCGGCTTTATTAACCATCTTTATTATAAATAAGCTATATGTAATTAATTTCTGGCCTTATCCTTGTTTTTCTCCTTCATTTCCCTCTGGTTTATTATGTTGCCATCTTTCTAATTTATGGTGGGATGATTACTTCAGTTTTTTTTATATCTTTCATATTTTAAACAGATTTACTGAAAGCTCTAAATATTCTTCTAAGTGCAGTTTAACCTTTGTCTCAAATTTTGACATTTAGTTCTTTCCTTGTCATTCAATTTGAAATATATTACAACAATATTGGTAAATAGCCTTTTGTAGACATAACTGGTTTCACTTGTGTTGTCATTTCTGAGTCTTCATGTCACTTAACCTACCTAAAGAATTTGACAAAGTTGAATAACCCCTCCTTCTTGGAGTGCTGTCTTCAATTGATTTCCAAGAGATAATTTTCTTCCTATTTTCCTCCTACATTCTTAGATACTCATTCATTTGTTGCTTCCTCCTCATCTTCCTGACTTATAAATGTTGTAGTATCCTGGAGCTCAGTTCTTGTAATTATTCTCTATTTTCTCTACTTCCTATACAATGTCATTAAGTCCTATCATTTTAAATAGCAGCTGTATGGTAATTACTCCTGAATATATTTTTTTGGTTGAACCATATAAAATTTCTGAAACTTGACCTCTTTTTGATATATAAAGATGGTAATTTGAAATGATTCAATGATTCAACCTAAAGAACTATATATAGTTATATATATTTTACCACATGAACATCTAATGAAGTCATTTCTTATAGCAATTTTTCAGCAAATTATGTCAACTCTACTTGCAAAATATATCCTAAATCCAGTCACTCCTTACCAGTTTTACCACTTCCACCTTAGCCTTAAACTGTACTGATAGTCTCGTGACTGGTTTCCCTGCTGCTGTCAACACAGCAGCTAGAGTGATCCTTCTAAAACATGAGCCAGAACTTGTCAGTCCTTCGGTTAAACCCTCTAACCCTTTCAGAGGAAATTCCAAAATCCCTTCCTTGGCCTATCAGGCATCACATGTCCTGACCCTCTCTACCTCTCTGAGTTCATTTCATATCTCTCCCTCCCTCTCTTCTGCAGCCACAGTAGCTATGTTCCTCCAACTTGTCCAACATCCTCCCACCTTGGAGATTTACCTTTCAGGCTCCTCTGCATGGGTCAAGCTCCTTCCAGATATTTATGGTGCAATCCTTTACCCTTTAAGTGACTACAGTGCCACCTCTTCAGAGAAGCCCTCCCTGACAGTTCGATATAAAATAGGATCCCTCACTGTCATTCGTTTTTTTGTCCTGTGCTCTTCATGTCAGAACATGATTTATTATCTATTCATGTGTTTATGTATTTATTTTCTGTCTCCTATGACTAGAAATAAGCTTCACAAGGAGGAGTAGCCCCTGCTCACAGCAACTAGAATAAGCCCGCATGCAGCAATGAAGACCCAACACAGCCAAAGATAAAATAAATTAAATAAATTAAAAAAAAAAGTAAGCTTCACCCACCACAAATTTTCATCTGTTTTATTTATGTTTTATCTTCAGCATAAAGCAGTGCCTGGGACACAGTATATACTCAACATTTGTTGAATGAATGAATCCATGAATGAATAAATGATCTAGTTATAGTGATGTGTAATCTTTTTTTTATATTCAAGTTGTCACTACTTGTTCACTTGTGGTCTTCTCTGCAGGTTGAACTTTTTAATCATTTTGTATATTACTATCAGGTATCTTTGAATGCATCTTGTATTTTGGTAACAAAATGTCCCAGGTTTATTATGATTTTTTCTGCCCAAACATGAAATTGTATTTTCTCTGTCTTTTGTAAAAATGAATTATTTTTTAAAATAATTAAGGGCTAGTTTAAAAGACCAAAACATATGTTCTTTTGAGATTTTTGCCAAAATTTCTTTTATCTCTTTATTTATGGGCACCGGTGTCTTTATTTACTTGTAGTTTAGGAAACTTAATGTTAAGCATTTGTTTTCTTAATAGTTAGATAAATACAGATACTTGTCTATAATTTTAAAAGTCAAATAAATATGTCAGATAATTTTTTTTTTGCGTTACGCGGGCCTCTCACTGTTGTGGCCTCTCCCGTTGCGGAGCACAGGCTCCGGACACGCAGGCTCAGCAGCCATGGCTCACGGGCCCAGCCACTCCGCGGCATGTGGGATTTTCCCGGACCGGGGCACAAACCCATGTCCCCTGCATCGGCAGGCGAACTCTCAACCACTGTGCCACCAGGGAAGCCCCTGTCAGATAATTTAATGAGAGTAAAAATAAGAAATGCCGGAGACTTTAAAAACTTCATCCACAATATTTAAGAGGAAAAACTTGTATGGGTTCCTATATTCACAACAGTGACTGGGGTCCACAGGAATAAATTTTTGAAAGACAGAAAATCAGTGCATTGGATCATAACACATTTTACTTATACTTTTATATTTTATATTTATAAGTATATAAATATCTTATATAGTGTATAATTTTATATTTGTAAATATATTTAGGTAGATCACAAACCATATACAAGTTACTTCTTGTCATCTTTGGCCTATCTTCAGACCTTTTATTCCTATATAAAACAAAAACAGAAAATTTAATGTGAATCAAGTATAGAAAAAGTTAGGACAAATGTTCAAATTATTGCCATGTCTTTATCACCATTTTGTATTGTGAGTAATTACCACATAGATGAAACACAGCCACTTTTAGTATGGGTAACTTGATGGAGAGTAACTAAGAAAATCATCAAATGTGGGAAATGCTTTTGCCAAAATTCAAACAGATGATCAGATTCTGGGACGTCTTACTTATACTGGTTGGATCCAGAGCCAGCAATTCATTCTTTATGAACTGTTCAAGGGATTCCCAGGAATTTAACTTCTTCAGATTAACAATTTTCTGGGGAACCAGTGATACTAAAGGTTGAAACTTTGCATGACTCATTAATGCTTGCATGTAAGCAGGAGAAACCCAACCTGAGGTCATTTTGCTGTCAGGTTCATAAAGGACTACTGGTATTATGGGACATTTTGGGTTCACTTTCAATCTCCCTTGTGGAAGGCATTCTGAGAATTTCTCACTGAAGCCACCTCCTCCTCTCTCTTGTCTGGGACTGTCATTTTGTCCTCATAGCTGGGAACACGCCTTCTCTTTCACCAGGTCTTATCTGACTTTCTCCCTCATTCCTCGCAGGGCCTCCTTCAGGTGACAGTCTAGGGAATGCAGCAAAGTGGCAAATACTCGCCTGTGAGTGGGCACATAGCCTCCAGGTCCGGGCCATTTCTGCCCTCTTCTGGGTTCCTTAGGCCAGAGGTTTGCTAATTAACTTTGATACTTTTTCCCTTAATTCAGTGGATTTTTCCCAGTGTTACCAATGTTTACTTAATATCCTTCCCTCCCAACCACCTTTCACATTAAAGAAAAAAAAAAAAGAACAACAACAGCAAACATAAAATCCCTTTTTAGCATTTTCCTACCTTTCTATGAAAGGAAGGTGGTAATGATGAGAGAGCAGTTCAATAACTCTTTAGTTCAGAAACTGTGATATCAATTAAGTGTGTGTGTGTTTGTGTATGTGTGTGCACGCGCATGTCTCTATGGCTCCAACAAGCCTTGGATAATATCAGAGTGTGTGCCAACCTCCTTCTTATTGGTTTTCTTCATACTGGACAGTCATCTTCCCCTAAACATATGTTATTCAAAGCCTGACCCTAATAAGGTCTGGTAGTATCAGCAGCATGAAAGGAACTTGTTAGAAATGGAAGATCTCATGCCTTATCCCAGACCTACTAAATCCCCTCCTTAATTACTGAGTCTATAATCATCATTTTCTGGGCATGATGCTATTATTCTTTATAGTCACAGCTACTCTGGAGGTTGCCTGGAGATGTTCCTGCTAGTAATACACATAGTTATAATTACTCTAATGCTTCTCTCCTTTCAAACTTCTCTGCAGAACTTTAGGATTCCTTGAAAATGCTTCAGTATGCACCTCAGGGATGTCAGATACCTAATGGGTGGGACCCTGCTCCTCCTTGAGACAACCTTTTAACCACAGTAGCTGTTGTAGGTTCAGTTGTGACACCCCCCCACCCCCGAAAAAATGATATGTTGAATTCCTAACCCGTGGTACCTGTGAATGTGACTTTATTTGAAGATAGGATCTGTGCAGATGTGATCAAGTTAAAATGAGGTCAAGTTGATTTAGGGTGGGCCCTAATCCTATGATGGATCCTTATAAGAGAAAAATTTCAACATAGAGAGGAGACACACAGGGGGTGAATACCATCTGAAAATGGTAAGCAGAGATTGAAGTGGAGGCAGAGATTGAAGTGATGTGTCTGCAACCCAAGGATGCCAAGGTCTAATGGCAACCACGAGAAGCTAGGAGAGCAGCATGTAATAGATTCTCACTCAGAGCTCCTAAAGGAATGACCTGCCAACCTGGATTTTGGAATTCTAGTCTCCAGAACTTTGAAAGGATAAATTGCTGTTTTAGGCTTCTCAATTTGTGGTATTTTGTTGTGGTGGTCCTAGGAAACTAATACAGTAAGTTTCCTTTGATCTGTCTTATATCTGCATAATATGCCACTTTTATGGAAGGAAGAATTGGCTCACTTGTGAAATGCTTAGAAACCATGACTTGTCCTCCACTGCTGGTGATGGTAGGTGAGGGGAAGCAGTGGGGCAAAAATTACTCTCTTTGTCTCTGAATAAAATTCTTTATTAGAGTAGCAGTGTGTTCTATGTACTCTACAGCACGTCTAGTAAAGTGTGGTTTCATTTGATAAATCTTAATTACAGTTCCTCCTCTCCCTTCCATGGCCCATTCTTTGTACAACTTGGACAAACTACAATTTCAGTGATACTATACTGTACTGTACTCAAAACCATTCACCTTCACAAACACCCTAGCTAATGGACCAAGGAAGTGCCTTTACTCTCTTTCCTTTCAAATAAATTCCTTTCCAATGTAGTACACTGCCTGGGAAGCTAAGCGGGAGCCATTATTCTCAAGCTGTTCTGAGTCTACTCCTCAGTGCCAAGAGGCCCAGCCATGTTTTTTACCATAAGGTCCATAAAGTTCTCATGGAAATAAAACCGGTAGGTCTACCTTCTACTCCTGCCCCCTAAAACATGCCTGGAATATTCTTTCAAATATTACTAGAAATCACTGAAAAAAATTGAGATGGTATGCAACATTTTGTTTCAGACAAAATGGATAAAGATAATGTTGTTTCATTTGGATGGAAACAGTAGGCAGCAATATTGTATAAGCGCATTCAGGTTGTGTATCATTTCAAATCCAGGAGGTCATAGTTTCCTACTGGTACTGGCTAAAAAGCAGTAGCTGAATGTATTGGTAGAGCTAATTGGGTCACTTAAAATTATTTTTACTCTTTTCAATTAAGGGTATGTGTATTTTCTTAGTAATATTTCAACACAGCAATTATAGTTTAAATAAGCAAGGGAAAATACGCAGACACTTATTCAAAAAAGATGCCTCATAACATTGTTTTGTATTTTTTAAATTTATAGTTGTGTTAGTGGATTCCAGTGGGATTTAGTGAGTTTATTTCCTTTTTGGTTTTAATTAGGAAACTTACTGGAACTGTGGATAGCTATACAAGCTAGGGGAATGGGTATGTTTTATTTGATTATATTGGATGTTAGTGATTTTTTTCTGTAATAAAATTTTAAGGACGTCATGGTGTTAGTTGAGAGTTTTTTTTAAGAATAGTAAAAATGAAACTAAATATTTATTTAAAGGCATTTTTAATGTTGCACAAATGTGTGCTTATTGAGAAAGTTGAATTTCTCTAGGAAAAAACCCTCCAATTTCTATGTTTTGACTGCATATCATTTTGAGGTTAGGGCCTTGCAAAACTCTAAGTAAACAATGTAAGTATTCAGAAAAACATTATTTTATTTGTGGTGGTGAGCAGAGGCAAGACAGAGGGGAAAGGCCTTGGAATAGATGAACCATTTCCTAAGATTTTCCATAAGGGCCCACTTAGAATTCCCTTTGGACTTTTCAGTTAAGTATAAGAATATATCTGGGTCATACTGTCAGCTCATCTACTTCCATAGTTGAGAACCAAAGAAGCTAATCAGCAGTATGGACTCAGCCATGAAACTGAGGGTGCTCAGTGGTTGGTGGCCATACCGATTCCAACAGAATCTTTGTTCCGGCATAGTTCTTTCTCTCTAATTACATATATAATAATATATATAATTATATATATACATATTATCAATATATATAAATATAAATCTATATGCAATACCTCATGAACTGTCTCTTATTTATTTATTTATTTGGTTGCATCAGGTCTTCACTGCTTTCTCTAGTTGTGGTGCGTGGGGGCTACTCTTTGTTGCAGTGTGCGGGCTTTTCATTGCGGTGGCTTCTCTTGTTGTGTGGGCTCTAGGCGCACAGGCTTCAGTAGTTGTGGCACAAGGGCTCTAGAGCGCAGGCTCCATAGTGTGCACACGGGCCTAGTTGCTCCACAGCATGTGGGATCTTCCCGGACCAAGGCTTGAACCGTGGCCCCTGCATTGGCAGGTGGATTCTTAACCACTGCGCCACCAGGGAAGTCCTGAACTGTCTCTTCTTGAACTCACATTTTCTTTCCTGCTTGGACCTACTCTTACTAGAGTTGACTGCCAACTTTCTCTACTTACCCTCACCCTGTCCTCACTATTAGCCCTTACTCATCCCACTTTTTAGGTCACAATTCCATTATAAAAAGCTTTCTTAGATATTGACCTTTCCCTTCTCTTCTTTGATTTCATTGACTTAACCTAAATCTAGAACCATTAGTTTCTGGAGCAATAAGGAATCTAACCTCACCCTCTTCTTTTATAGGTAAATATAATGAAGAATATATAATGATACATTCAAGGCTACATAGCTATATAGGAACATTACTAGAAGTACTTGTACTACATATGCCTCTCACATTTGTTAATATCATTGTTATTATTTATGATACTTTATAGCCTAAATTATTTTTTTATTAAGGCATTATATAATAACAGAAGAGTTAAATCTGATAGTGATACGACAACATTAATTCATTTATTGAACACATTTATTAAGCATATACTCTGTGTCAATAATTATTCTGAATACTGGGAATTAAGCTGAAAAATAGAGTAGAAGAAAATCCCAACCTTCATGGACTTTGCATTCCTGTGGTGGAAGCTAGATTCTAAACTTATACATAAGTGAAATATATAATGGTTTGTGCTAGTGCTAAAAATTCAAGCAGGAAAGGAGGAGAGGAAATGTAGGCAGTTACAGGTTCTGTGTGGGGGGGGGAGGGGGCAGGGGTGGGTGTTGGGGTGGTGAAACCAAGGATTTGAAAGTGAGGAAAACTAAATATCCTGGAACTGAATCAATGACGCAGATGCCCTTCTTGATTTAACTTTTGCTAATGAAGAAGGATTACCAAATATAATCCTTCCAAAATTTTTTTCTTCCTCCTGATGTGAACAGTGTAAAATTGTGGCAGAGGGTAATATAAGGAAGGATAGTTTGCCCTGGCTGCCACCCTCATTACCTTCATTTTTCTTTCAGAATCTCATTTATCAAAAAGGCACAATTCACCCATTGGCATGGCAATCACTAGTTAATTTAAATCTAGAGTTTGCATTTCATTTTCAAGAACCGATTTCCTTACTAGGAAGCAAAAAAAGTGTTTAATCAAGGCTGTGTGTAGGAGAAAAAGTAAGATGCAGAAAGGATCTCTAGCCGCCAGGGCCTCAGCTCATATATCCATGTATTGGACATTCACAGGAGAGGGCAACAGTTTGGAAACCCTTTTACTGTGTAAAACTGGAGAGGGAATTGGTGCTGGTGACTCAGAAAACAGAGAAATAAGTACTAACCAGTTTTCTCTGCTTTTCCTAATCCAGTGAGTGGTACACTGTTTCAAAACTAGGGAAAAAATCTTCAATTAGGTGGGGATGATTAAATAAGGGAAATAATGTCTCAATTATTTTTCTTAACTTGTGTTTGTTTATACATACCGTAGTTGGGGAGGAATAGATATGTTAAATTTTCCTGGTGTTCTTCCTGCTTCTCCTACAGTTCTATTTCCTTTCCCAGTTCCCTTCCTCTCCCTGCTCTTTTTTAAAAATAAATTTACTTATTTATTTATACTTTATTTTTGGTCTCGTTGGGTCTTCGTTGCTGCACGTGGGCTTTCTCTAGTTGCAGCAAGCTTGGGCTACTTTTCATTGTGGTGTGTGGGCTTGTCATTGCGGTGGCTTCTCTTGTTGCGGAGCATGGGCTCTAGGTGCGTGGGCTTCAGTAGTTGTGGCACGCAGGCTCAGTAGTTGTGGCTTGTGGGCCCTAGAGCACAGGCTCAGTAGTTGTGGCTCATAGTCTTAGTTGCTCCGCGGCATGTGGGATCTTCCCGGACCAGGGCTTGAACATGTGTTCCCTGCATTGGCAGGTGGATTCTTAACCACTGTGCCACCAGGGAAGTCCCCTCTCCCTGCCCTTAATGTTGGTGTTGCTTAGGCTTCTTTCCTTTGTTTACTGCTCTCCTTCCTCTAGCTCCCTTCCTTGGATAATCTTGCCCATTAACAGGGCTTTCGTTGTCACCTAAATGGTGATGACATCCCACTCTCTCTCTTTCCACACCTTATTTCATTTCTCTTAGACTAGTAATATTTCACTTGTACATCATATGGCCACCTCAAATGCCTTAGTTATGGAAATAAACTAACTACCATTGCTCTACAAATTTGCTCATCCTTGGGCTTCCCTGGTGGCACAGTGGTTAAGAATCTGCCTGCCAACACAGGGGACATGGGTTCAAGCCCTGGTCTGGGAAGATCCCACATGCTGTGGAGCAACTAAGCCCATGCACCACAACTACTGAGCCTGCACTCTAGAGCCCACAAGCCACATCTACTGAGCCTGCGTGCCACAACTACTGAAGCCCGTTCGCCTAGAGCCCGTGCTCCATGACAAGAGAAGCCACTGCAATGAGAAGCCCATGCACCACAGAGAAGAGTAGTCCCCACTCGCCGCAACTAGAGAAAGCCCGCGCAGCAACGAAGACCCAACACAGCCAAAAATAAATAAAATAAGTAAATTTATATAAAAAAATTTGCTCATCCTTTTTATTCCCCATTTCATTATTCATCCCATCTCCCAAGCCAGATACTCAGGTCATCTTTGACTAATCCCTTTTTATTATTAATCAATCCCTAATATTGCCAGTTTTATGTCCCAATAATATTTTGGGTTTTCTTCTCTCCATTCCTATAGCTCTACCCTAACTTAATTCTTATCTCATCTTCATTTCTCCCCCGACCCCTTCCATCTTCCACATTTCTGCTGGAGAGGTCTTTTAAAATGCAAATCTGACCATATTAATATCTTGCTTTGATCATTCCCCATAATTGACTTCTTTAGATTTGTACTTTTTCTTACCTAAAGTCTAGCTTTATATTGCTTTATAATACAATCCTCATTTTGGAAAGAAATTCAACAAAGGTATTAAATGATAGAACCATAGAATCCGAGAATTGAAAGACTCTTTAGGGGTCACCAGTGAACCATCTTTCTCCTCTCTGGAGCTATCCAAGCAGAAGCCATGTGTCAAATAAGAGGGACTAAAAATGGAGAGAATTTAAGTCTTAGCTATGACCTGAACTAGATGAACTCTCAGCCTCCATCCAAGCCAACTCTGGATTGTTTGATTTGGAGAAGTCTTATTAATTTTCTCAGCTCAGCTTAATGACATTTTCTTCATGAAGTCTTCCCTCATTTTTAGCTAGAAGTGATTTTTTTTAACTTTTTTTCATCCTTGAGGACAGACATGTCTTTTTACTTTTGACACATGGAATGTACCAAGTAATGCTGAATGGATAAGGGAATACAAAAGGACATTGAGTTTTCTATGTTCTAGTTTGTACTGTTATTATTGGTATAATGTCAAGAACTCAAACGTTACCTTCAAGGAAACTTTAGGTCAAATTCTGGTTCTAGGTCTTGCTAATGTTATTATATTAGAAAAAATGATTGATTAATGATTGTGAAGCTTGGTTTCCTCCACTAAAAATTGAAAATACTAACTTCTGCTCTTAGGATTTCAGTAAGGATTTTCAAAAAAGTAAACTTGAGAAAGCTTGAGAAATTCTCATTACCTTTTTATAAATTCAGTTTTCACTTATTGAGCATTTATTATGTACCAGCTTTCTGCTCTAATTCATCTAATCCTTATAATCAACCCTATGGCCCATTCTATTACAGGCCTATTTTATAGATGAGGATGAGAGGCAGAGAGAGGTTAAGTAATATTCCAATGTCTCACAAATAGTAAATAGTAGATCCAGAATTTGAATTGAGCTAGTCTGCAGATGCCAGACTCTCAACCTCTGTGTTTCTCAGACTCAGAAAATTGCTCTTATTGATCAGTCACCTGCCCAAAGAAGATGGCAGTCAGCCACATGGAAATCCAGCAGTCTGGTCCAAAGGAACTGTGAGCCTTTGGTGGGCCAATTCAGTTCACTTGTGTTTCACTGATAAATCTGCAAATGAGCAGATGGCTCCTTGGAAGAATGGAGGAGCAATTTCCCAGAGAGTTAAAATAAACTATAATCAACCATGTTCAGATATTTAGAAGACTTAACTAGATTAGAAAGACTCATTAACAGTATATTATGTATTGAAACAGAATGAAGTAACCTCTGTTTGTCAGGTATAACACAGTGGGTAGAAATAAAGCCCAAAGAACAGCAAACATTACAGACTCAGTTAAGTTTACATATTTACCTGTCCCTTGCTAACATGATTAAGTAAGTGCTTCCAAACGGTTGACAGTTTGGTCATAACCAATCCCACTAATCATAGGGTACTAGAGAACTCATTTATTTACCAGAGGAAAAAAGAGACTTGCATGATTTAGTGGGGTTTTCCTATCAACAATATCTGTAAAACATATTATTTAGTAATACTTCAGAGATGCATATGTAATTTGAAGTAAATTAATATTATAATCAGAAGTGTCTATTTTGTGACCCATATCCAATTGCAGTTGTTATGGCATGTTTGTCCTTGTGTGTCTGCCTGGTTACCAGGAGAAAGTCTGCCCTGGGCTCTGTGTTATGCAGGAGGCAGTGCTTTTTCTGAGCCTCTTGGAGGCTTGCATTACTGAGTGACTGCGGGACCCCAAGTGGGTCACAGCACCTCTCAGACTCTCTAACTCACATCTTTATTGTCCACTCACTCATTCATGCATAGTAAATGTTCAATAACTATTTATTGAATGAATGAAAAAGTCAGTCAGTCAACCCCACTCTAAGGAGGTTGGGAGACAGCAGCAATTCTGGGAAGAAGAACTAGACACCCTTCTGAGAGTACTTTTGAAAGTGACTTGATCAAACTTGGCACTAAAGCTGGTTTGGGGAATGGAATGTGTCCTATGTGAGGCAAAAGTAACCTATTTCTGGGTTGTAACCAGCTGTCTGGGGGAGGAGTTCTAGACGTATGTGATACAGCCTCAAGAATCACTTGTTTGGGCTTCCCTGGTGGCGCAGTGGTTGAGAGTCCGCCTGCCGATGCAGGGGACACGGGTTCGTGCCCCGGTCCGGGAAGATCCCACATGCCGCGGAGCGGCTGGGCCCGTGAGCCATGGCCGCTGAGCCTGTGCGTCCAGAGCCTGTGCTCCGCAGCGGGAGAGGCCACAACAGTGAGAGGCCCACATACTGCAAAAAAAAAAAAAAAAAAAAAAAGAATCACTTGTTTGACAACATGGTGTATAAGTGGGGCTTTTATAGGCAGAGACAAGCCTTCAGAGAAAATCATCATTTAGGTTCCCAAGTCTTTATGAAAACTATGCAGTGTTTAACAATGGTAGGGAAATATTGGAGATTTCACTAACCTAAGAATTTATTGGAGTTTGTTGCCCATGACATAGCTGCCCATTAAAGAGTTCAACTGTGTAGGTCTTAGCAGGTTGGCAAGGGCCAGGCCTCTGCACTAGTTCAGGAAAATGAGGAATAGAAGCTTTCTTAGGACAAGGCACCCTTGTGCCTTTGGCATGGTAAATATTGCCTAGGGACTTTGAGATTTTCAGGGGCCCATAAAAATATTTGAGGGCTGAAAAAAAAATGTTGGCTTCAAATATGAAAAAACAACAGCAAAATTAAAATAAATTTTTAATTCAATTTGTACAAAGTATAACATCATTTATTCTATTACTTGTTAAATTTCTTCTTAATTAAAAGTTGATTTTATTTGGAAACAATTTGGAGATTGAATTTTTTTACCTTGCCACAATTCTCAAGATGAGTGTTGACTACAGAGAATTTATGTGTACCATATAATGTCTAAAACAAAATTATAAAACTCTTTCAAACATGTTGCAGAAAAATGTTATATTAATTATATCTAACAAGGGCCATAGAAGAATTTTAATATATTTGACACAGTAGTATCACTGCCCAAGGCTAAAGTAACTTGAATGACAATTTGATGATAAGCAACAGAAAAGTCCATATAAACAGCTTCAGGAAACAGGATTAAATCAAGGAGAAACACACCAATACATATATTAATCAAACTAACAAAAGAAAAAATATTAAAAGCAGCATGGGAAAAGCAACAAATAACATACAAGGGAATCCCCATAAGGTCAATAGCTGAACTTTCAGCAGAAACTCTGCATGCCTGAAGGGAGTGGCAGGACATATTTAAAGTGATGAAAGGGAAGAACCTACAACCAAGATTACTCTACCCAGCAAGGATCTCATTCAGATTCGATGGAGAAATTAAAACCTTTACAGACAAGCAAGCAAAAGCTAAGAGAATTCAGCACCACCAAAGCAGCTTTACAACAAATGCTAAAGGAACTTCTCTAGGCAGGAAACACAAGAGAAGGAAAAGACCTACACAAACAAACCCAAAACAATTAAGAAAATGGTAATAGGAACAAACATATCAATAATTGCCTTAAATGTAAATGGATTAAATGCCCCAACCAAAAGACACAGACTGGCTGAATGCATACAAAAACAAGACCCATATATATGCTGTCTACAAGAGACCCATTTCAGACCTAGGGACACATACAGACTGGAAGTGAGGGGATGGAAAAACATATTCCATGCAAATGGAAATCAAATGAGCTGGAATAGCAATACTCATATCAGATAAAATCGACTTTAAAATAAAGACTATTACAAGAGACAAGGAAGGACACTATATAATGATCAAGAGATCAATCCAAGAAGAAGATATAACAATTGTAAATATCTATGCACCCAGCATAGGAGCACCTCAGCAGATAAGGCAAATGCTAACAGGCATAAAAGGGGAAATTGACAGTAACACAGTCATAGTAAGGGACTTTAACACCACACTTACACCAATAGACAGATCATCCAAAATGAAAATAAATAAGGAAACACAAGCTTTAAATGACACATTAAACAAGATGGACTTAATTGATATTTATAGGACATTCCATGCAAAAACAACAGAATACACTTTCTTCTCAAGTGCACATGGAACATTCTCTAGGATAGATCACTTCTTCAGTCACAAATCAAGCCTCGGTAAATTTAAGAAAATTGAAATTTATCACGCATCTTTTCTCACCGCAGTGCTATGAGACTAGATAGCAGTTACAGGGAAAAAACTGTAAAAAATACAAATAACATGGGGCTAAACAATATGCTACTAAACAACCAAGAGATCACTGAAAAAATCAAAGAGAAAATCAGAAAATACCTAGAAACAAAAGACAAGGAAAACACTATGACCCCAAAGCTATGGGATACAGCAAAAGCAGTTCTAAGAGGGAAGTTTATAACAATACAGTACTAACTCAAGAAATAAGAAACATCTCAAATAAACAACCTAACCTTACACCTAAAGCAATTAGAGAAAGAAGAACAAGAAACCCTCAAGTTAGCAGTAGGAAAGAAATCATAAAGATCAGTTCAGAAATAAATGCAGAAGAAATGAAGGAAACAATAGCAAAGGTCAATAAAACTAAAAGCTGCTTCTTTGAGAAGATAAATAAAATTGATAAACCATTAGCCAGAATCATCAGGAAAAAATGTGAGAAGACTCAAATCAACAGAATTAGAAATGAAAGAGAAGTAACAACTGACACCTCAAAAATACAAAGAATCATGAGAGACTACTACAAGCAACTATATGCCAATAAAATGGACAACCTGGAAAAAATGGACAAATTCTTAGAAAAGTAAAATCTTCCAAGACTGAACCAGGAAGAAATAAAAAATATGAACAGACCAATCACAAACACTGAAATGAAACTGTGATTAACGATCTTCCAACAAACAAAAGCCCAGGGCCAGATGGCTTCACAGGCGAATTCTGTCAAACATTTAGAGAAGAGCTAACACCTATCCTTCTCAAACTCTTCCAAAATATAGCAGAGGGAGGAACACTCCCAAACTCATTGTACGAGGCTACCATCACCCTGATACCAAAACCAGACAAGGATGTCACAAAGAAAGAAAACTACAGTCCAATATCACTGATGAACATAGATGCAAAAATCCTCAACAAAATACTAGCAAACAGAATCCAACAGCACATTAAAAGGATCATACACCATGATCAAGTGGGGTTTATTCCAGGAATGCAAGGATTCTTCAATATACGCAAATCAATTAATGTGATAAACCGTATTAACAAATTGAAGGAGAAAAACCATATGATCATCTCAATAGATGCAGAAAAAGCTTTCAACAAAATTCAACACCTATTTATGATAAACACCCTCCAGAAAGTAGGCATACAGGGAACTTTCCTCAACATAATAAAGGCCATATATGACAAACCCATAACCAACATCATCCTCAATGGTGAAAAACTGAAAGCATTTCCACTAAGATCAGGAACAAGACAAGGTTGTCCACTCTCACCACTCTTATTCAACATAGTTTTGGAAGTTTTAGCCACAGCAATCAGAGAAGAAAAGGAAATAAAAGGAATGCAAATCAGAAAAGAAGAAGTAAAGCTGCCACTGTCTGCAGATGACATGATACTATACATAGAGAATCCTAAAGATGCTACCAGAAAACTGCTAGAGCTAATCAATGAATTTGGTAAAGTAGCAGGATACAAAATTAATGCACAGAAATCTCTGGCATTCCTATACACTAATGATGAAAAATCTGAAAGTGAAATCAAGAAAACACTCCCATTTACCATTGCAACAAAAAGAATAAAATATCTAGGAATAAACCTACCTAAGGAGACAAAAGACCTGTATGCAGAAAATTATAGGACACTGATGAAAGAAATTAAAGATGATACAAATCGATGGAGAGATATACCATGTTCTTGGATTGGAAGAATCAACATTGTGAAAATGACTCTACTACCCAAAGCAATCTACAGATTCAATGCAATCCCTATCAAACTACCACTGGCATTTTTCACAGAACTAGAACAAAAAATTTCACAATTTGTATGGAAACAGAAAAGATCCCGAATAGGCAAAGCAATCTTGAGAATGAAAAACGGAGCTGGTGGAATCAGGCTCCCTGACTTCAGACTATACTACAAAGCTACAGTAATCAAGACAGTATGGTACTGGCACAAAAAGAGAAAGATAGATCAATGGAACAGGATAGAAAGCCCAGAGATAAACCCACGCATATATGGACACCTTATCTTTGATAAAGGTGGCAGGACTGTACAGTGGAGAAAGGACAGCCTCTTCAGTAAGTGGTGCTGGGAAAACTGGAAATGTACATGTAAAAGTATGAGATTATATCACTCCCTAACACCATACACAAAAATAAGCTCAAAATGGATTAAAGACCTAAATGTAAGGCCAGAAACTATCAAACTCTTAGAGGAAAACATAGACAGAACACTCTATGACATAAATCACAGCAAGATCCTTTTTGACCCACCTCCTAGAGAAATGGAAATAAAAACAAAAATAAACAAATGGGACCTAATGAAACTTCAAAGCTTTTGCACAGCAAAAGAAACCATAAACAAGACCAAAAGACAGCCCTCAGAATGGGAGAAAATATTTGCAAATGAATCAACTGACAAAGGACTAATCTCCAAAATTTACAAGCAGCTCATGCAGCTCAACATCAAAAAAAACAAACAACCCAATCCAAAAATGGGCAGAAGAGCTAAATAGACATTTCTCCAAAAAAGATATACAGACTGCCAACAAACACATGAAAGAATGCTCAACATCATTAATCATTAGAGAAATGCAAATCAAAACTACAATGAGGTATCATCTCACACCAGTCAGAATGGCCATCATCAAAAAATCTAGAAACAATAAATGCTGGAGAAGGTGTGGAGAAAAGGGAACACTCTTGCACTGCTGGTGGGAATGTGAATTGGTTCAGCCACTATGGAGAACAGTATGGAGGTTCTTAAAAAACTACAAATAGAACTACCATATGACCCAGCAATCCCACTACTGGGCATATACCCTGAGAAAACCATAATTCAAAAAGAGTCATGTACCAAAATGTTCATTGCAGCTCTATTTACAATAGCCCGGAGATGGAAACAATGTAAGTGCCCATCGTCGGATGAACGGATAAAGAAGATGTGGCACATATATACAATGGAATATTACTCAGCCATAAAAAGAAATGAAATTGAGCTATTTGTAATGAGGTGGATAGACCTAGAGTCTGTCATACAGCGTGAAGTAAGTCAGAAAGAGAAAGACAAATACTGTATGCTAACACATATATGTGGAATTTAAGAAAGAAAAAATGTCATGAAGAACCTAGGGGTAAGACAAGAATAAAGACACAGACCTACTGGAGAACGGACTTGAGGATATGGGGAGGGGGAAGGGTGAGCTGTGACAGGGCGAGAGAGAGGCATGGACATATATACACTACCAAACGTAAGGTAGATAGCTAGTGGGAAGCAGCCGCATGGCACAGGGATATCGGCTCGGTGCTTTGTGACCGCCTGGAGGGGTGGGATAGGGAGGGTGGGAGGGAGGGAGATGCAAGAGGGAAGAGATATGGGAACATATGTATATGTATAGCTGATTCACTTTGTTATAAAGCAGAAACTAACACACCATTGTAAAGCAATTATACCCCAATAAAGATGTTAAAAAAAAAAAAAAGATGCCGAATAGCCAAACAATCTTGAGAAAGAAAAACAGAGCTGGAAGAATCAGACTCCCTGACTTCAGACTGTACTGCAAAGCTACAGTAATCAAGACAATATGGTAGTACACAAAAACAGAAATATAGATCAATGGAACAGGATAGAGAGCACAGAGATAAACCCATGGACATATGGTCACCTCATCTTTGACAAAGGAGGCAAGAATATACAATGGAAAAAGACAGCCTCTTCAATAAGTGGTGCTGGGAAAACTGGACAGCTGCGTGTAAAAGAATGAAAGTAGAACACTTCCTAACACCATACACAAAAATAAAATGGACTAAAGACCTAAATGTAAGGCTGGAAACTATAAAACTCTTAGAGGAAAACGTAGGCAGAACACCCTATGACATAAAGCACAAGATCCTTCTTGACCCACTTCCTAGGGTAATGAAAATGAAAACAAAAATAAACAAATGGGACCTAATGAAACTTATAAGCTTTTGCACAGCAGAGGAAACCATAAACAAGATGAAAATACAACCCCTCAGAATGGGAGAAAAATATTTGCAAACGAGGCAACTGACAAATGATTAATCTCTAAAATATACAAGCAGCTCATGCAGCTCAATATCAAAAAAACAAACAACCTAATCCAAAAATGGGCAGAAGACCTAAATAGACATTTCTCCAAGTAGACATACAGATTGCCCACAAACACATGAAAAGATGCTCAACATCACTAATTATTAGGGAAATGCAAATCAAAACCACAATGAGGTATCACCTCACACCAGTCAGAATGGCCATCATTAAAGAAATCTAGAAACAATAAATGCTGGAGAGGGTGTTGAGAAACGGGAACCCTCCAGCACTGTTGGTGGGAATGTAAATTGCTTCAGCCACTATGGAGAACAGTATGGAAGTTCCCTAAAAAACTAAAAATAGAATTACCACATGACCCAGCAATCCCACTACTGGGTGCTTACCCTGAGAAAACCATAATTCAAAAAAAATACATGTACCATAATGTTCATTGCAGCACTATCTACAATATCCAGGACATGGAAACAACCTAAATGTGCACCAAAAGATTAATGGATAAAGAGGATGTGGCACATATGTACAATGGAATATTACTCAGCCATAAAAAGGAACAAAATTGAGTTATTTTAATGAGGTGGATGGACCTAGAGTCTGTCATACAAAGTGAAGTTAGTCAGAAAGAGAAAAACAAATACTGTATGCTAATGCATACATATGGAATCTAAAGAAACAGTACTCATGAACCTAGTGGCACGGCAGGAATAAAGATGCAGATGTAGAGAATGGACTTGAGGACATACAAGGGGAAAGGGAAGCTGGGACAAAGTGAGAGAGTAGCATTGACATATATACACTACCAAATGTAAAATGGATGGCTAGTGGGAAGCTGCTGCATAGAACAGGGACATCAGCTCGATGCTTTGTGATGACCTAGAGGTGTGGGATAGGGACGGTGGGAGGGAGGCTCAAGAGGGTAGGGATATCAGGATATATGTATACATTTAGCTGATTCACTTTGTTGTACAGCAGAGACTAACACAACATTGTAAAGCAATTATACTCCAATAAAGATGGAAAAAAAAAAAACCAGCATTAGGGAAGTTCAAGAGAAAGCCTCTGAGAGGTCTAAAAGATAGGTAGAGCGTAGGGGTGGAGACTAGGTAATATTAGCCACCAAGGAAGGTTGTCAACAAGCAGTCAGCTTTCCTCCCACACCATGAGAGAACTGGCAAAAGCAAGTCATGGCCGCAGCCCTAGAGAACCAAAACTGGGGTTTAGGATCAGGGCTTTTTTCTGAGCAGTAAGTCAGTTGCTGAATTAGTACAAGCTAGCACACAATAAAAGCTGGCCTTGGTAGCAAATTTGACTTATTTATGAGTCCCATGAGTTTTAAGCCAGAATTCAGTTTCCCCTTTGATCAAAAACAGGTTCCAGAGCCTGTGGGAATCAAGACAGTCAACATATATTTAGTAGGTACCTACTGTGTGCCAGGGACTGTGCTAAGTACTGGGAGTACAGTAGCAAACAATCAGATGCTAATTTCTAGACCACAGTGTTTAATGTCTAATGAGAGAGACAGACATTAAACCTATAACAAATGTGGTAAGTGCTACTAAGAAGATGTACAGGGTGCTAAGAAACTAGCACAAAGACTGGGAGCAAGAGACTGAGACAGGGCATTACAGAAAAATCAAATGTAGAAGAAGCATGCTTGGGGGCATGGCTATGGATTTTGTGGGACTGCTACATCAACCAGGGCTGAAGAGCTCTTGGTTAGCCCTGCCTGGACAAGATCTTTCCTAGGATAATATGTGACATTGAGAACTACTTTCTTGGAATATGTTTGAGGAGCTCTGGATTACTGTGCTTTCTCTCATGAACGTGCTGTCATTAAAATTTTTTCTCTTTTACTAACACTTCCTCTCAGATACTATGGCTACCATCCTTGCAAATAATCAGTTAGTGTCAGCCTATTGGACTGTCCAGTCGAGAAATCTGTCCTTTTTAATCTTTAATATTTAACTCAGGCCCTTGCAGCCTCAGGCATCCCTAACACATGCATAATTCTCTAGGATTATAAATAAGTTATTTTCAACACCAATTAACATCATCATCAAAAATATTGTGCATGTCACACATCTCATGCAAGCAGTAAGCACTGACTGTGCAAAGTACTTACAACTGGAACCCACCCAGTTCAAATGATTTCATGCAGAGAAAATAAATACCAGTGAGCAGGCAGCTTGATCTGAGTAGAGTAGACTTTTTTTTGTTTTTTCTTTTTCTACCTCCAGCAGCCCTTAGCACCGTGCCTTAGTTATGAGTGCCTTACTCATATTTTTTAAAATGAAAAGTATATGGAACTTGGTATATCTTTCCAATGCCATATCTGATTTTGAAAGTTGAATCACCTAGCTTTTTTTATTTTAGAGATAGTACCCCTGTCCCTTTGCCTTCTTCCAGAGGGGTGAGATGAAATGTGATAATGCAGTCATTTGTACTGAGCATGTTCCAGCTGAAAGGCCTTTGTGTAGGTGCTTTGAGTCTCAGAGAAAGGTAGTCATTGTTCGTCTCTAGTATTTGAAGATGACCTCACCGATAGGGTTGTATCTCCAAGTGACTGAAATGGCTATGGTCTCAGAGGCGTGTGGGAAGGTTTTTCTTTGGTTTGTGGTGAGAGCCTGTTTGCAGGGCCTGGTATTTGTAGCACAACCTTTCTTCAGGCTGCTTTTCAAGATGAGCTGGCTCATGTCTGTTAACTGCACACCAGGTTCTTCTGTTGGCGGGTGTTCTTTTCAAGAATTCCATAGTTATCGAGAAATGGACCATGTTAACACAAAGTTTTATTGTGTTTTGAGGCACTCTGGGGCCTCTGACAGCTGCTCTCATTTTTCAGAGTAAACTGCTGCTGAAGGTTTGGCAAAGGTTAATTTTTAAATGGATTCTATGCTGCTATATGTGGCATCTCCCTCAGTATTTGAATTATTCAGCACATAACCTCACTGTTAGGTCATATTTTTTTCTTTTTTGAAATTTTTGTTGGTCACCTTTAAAGCTACATCAATCTTGGTAATGGAAAAAAAAGTCAGTGTAATGATCTGCTTTGAAAATAAACAGTATAACTTGACTTTGGCGTTGAGAGCCTATTATCATGTGGTAACATCATTCTATTCCAATGACATTATCTGCTAAGGATATTATGATGGTGGAAAATATTTCAATTTTGTTATCGGAACAATGAAGCTGTGATATTTAATTATAGAGAAGTATGCTTAATTTGGGGAATCTGGTATGTTGACTGTCACAGTTTACTCATAAGAAGTTTGGGCAGTTATTATCAAATTTGAACAGAATATTATTTAGTGACCCACCCATGTTATTGATTCAACACTTTCCCTCACTTTCTGAAGTCTTATTCTTTGAAATTTGAATTCTTCCATTGTTTATTAACAAATTAATTAATGAGCTCATTTGATAACTGTAGTCGTGGGTAGTAGTGAAGAGCTAGGGAATTGAGAATAAGATCTGTCACCAGTTTTAATTCTGTGGGGGTGAAACCTATATGAATGACTCAGCAAGAAAAGTATTACCAAGTTGAAATGTTAACAGATTAGGGAAAGTGCATTCTCTCTCTCCATATGGACACAAACACACACACATACACAGTGTGTTGGGTAAATTAAAAATAAAACAAACAGCCTATGACTACATTGATTAGACTGTTATGTGATGAATAAAAGTTATCCTTAAAATGGTACAGAAGGTGGCATGGTACATGGTGGCATGTCCTTAAAATGGTACAGAAGGATAAGATTTGAAAGGCAATTCAGGGTACTTCCTATTCTGTAGTAACTTTCCTGCTGACAATCAGTTGTGCCATCCTTTACTTTATTGAAGTATAAGTTGACTTACAATTTTAGTTTCAGGTATACAATATAGTGATTTGATATTTTTATACATTACACACCATACAAAGTTATTACAATATTATTGGCTATTTTCTCTGCTGTACATTGCATCACCATGACTTACTTATTTTCTAACTGGTAGTTTGTACCTCTTAATCACCTTCAATTATTTCATTCATCCTCCCATCCCCCTCCCCTTTGGCAACAACTAGTTTGTTCTCTGTATCCATGAGTCTGTTTCTCTTTTGTTGTATTTATTCACTTGTTTCATTTTTCATATTCCACATGTAAGTGAAAATATACAGTATGTGTCTTTCTCTGTCTGACTTATTTCACTAAACATAGTACCCTCTAGGTCCATCCATGTTGTTGAAAATGGCAAGATTTCATTCCTTTTTGTGGCTGAGTAATATTCCATTCCACACACACACACACACACACACACACACACACGTGCACACACACACATATATACACACACACACACACAAAATCTTCTTTACCTTCTTTATCCATTCATCTATTGATGGACACTTAGGTTGCTTCCATATCTTGGCTATTGTAAATAATGTTGCAGTGAATATCGGAGTGCATATATCTTTTCGTTATTTTTCTTTTTTGGCTGTGCTGTCTGGCTTGTGGTATCTTAGTTCCCTGACCACGGATTGCACCCAGGCCCTTGGCAGTGAAAGCACAGAGTCTTAACCACTGGGCCTCCAGGGAATTCCTGGAGGGCTATCTTTTCAAATTAGTGTTTTCATTTTCTTTGGATAAATATCCAAAAGTGGAATTGTTGGATGGTATGGATGTTGTTTACACTCCATGTGTTAGTGTTTTTTCCTAAAATTTTTCTTCCTAGAATTGATTTCTAGTTTTATACATTTGTGCTTGGTAAAGATGCTTGCTATGATTTCAATCTTCTTAAATTTATTGAGACTTGTTTTATGATTTTAGCATGTGGTCTATCCTGGAGAATGTTCCATGTGCACTTGAAAAAAAATGTGTATTCTGCTGTCTTTGATTGGAATGTTCTATAGATATCTATGAGGTTCATCTGCTTTAATGTGTCATTTAAAGCCACTGTTTCCTTATTGATTTTCTTTCTAGATGATCTGTCTATTGATGTAAGTGGGGGGGTATTAAAGTCCCTTATTATTATTGTATCACCATCAACTTCTCCCTTTATGTCTATTTATATTTGCTTTATATATTTAGGTGCTTCTATGTTGGGTGCATACATATTTACAAATATTTTATTGTCTTCCTGGATTGACCCCTTTATCGTTATGTAATGCCC
Organism: Delphinus delphis; assembly: GCF_949987515.2. NCBI lineage: Eukaryota > Metazoa > Chordata > Mammalia > Artiodactyla > Delphinidae > Delphinus > Delphinus delphis. The sequence goes on from NC_082699.1 coordinate 51,870,761, forward strand.
TTTTTTGTTGTTGTTAATAGCCTTTGTTTTAAGCCTATTTTTTCTAATACAAGTATTGCTACCTGAGCTTTTTTGTTTGTTTGTTTCCATTTGCATAAATATATTTTTCCGTCTTTTCACTTTCAGTCATTGCATGTCTTTAGCTCTGAAGTGAGTCTCTTGTAGGCAGCATATATATTAATATAAGTCTTGTATTTTTATCCATTCAGCCACTCTTTGTCTTTTGATTGGAGCATTTCATCCATTTACATTTAAAGTGATTATTGATAGGGATGTACTTATTGCCATTTTGTTAATTGTTTTCAGGGGTTTTTTTTGCAGTTCTTGCCTGTTCCTTTCTTCTTCTTTTAGTCTATTCCCTTGTTGTTTGATAATTTCCTTTAGTGTTGTGTTTGGTTTCCTTTGTCTTTATTTTTTGTGTGTCTCATGTAGGTTTTTGGTTTGTGGTTTTCATGAAGTTCATGTATGATGAATTATAAATAGCGATTTGTTTTAAGTTGTTGGTCACTTAAGTTCAAACACGTTCTAAAAGCTCTACATTTTTAAAATCCTCCCCTTCAATGTTTTATAAATTTTTATTGATGTATAGTTGATTTACAATGTTGTGTTAGTTTCAGGTGTACAACAAAGTGAATCAGTTATACATACACATATATCCACTCTTTTTTAGATTCTTTTCCCATATAGGTTATTACAGAGTACTGAGTAGAGTTCTCTGGGCTATACAGTAGGCCCTTATTATTGAATAGTTATCTATTTTATATATGGTAGTGTGTATATGTCAATCCCAATCTCCCAATTTATCCCTCCCCCCTCTCCCCTGGTCAACGTTTTATGTTTTGACAGCATATTTTACATATTTTTATTTTGTGTATCCCTTAACTATTTATTGTAGTTGTAGTTGGTTTTATGTTTTTTGTCCTTTAAACTTTTTTCCATACTAGCTTTTTAAGTGGTTGATCCACTGCCTCTATATACATTTGACTTTACCACTGAGGTCTTTATTTTTTACCCATATATTTTTTATTTCCAGTTATGTCATTTCCTTTTTTTTAAATGAAGACCCTTTAACATTTCTTGTAAGTCTGGTTTAGTGGTGATGAACTCTTAGTTTTTTCTTGTTTGGGAAACTCTTTATCTCTCCTTCAATTCTGAATGATAAACTTGCTTGGTAGAGTATCCTTGGTGATAGGCTTTTTCCTTTCAGCACTTTAAATATATCATGCCACTTCTTTCTGGCCTGCAAAGTTTCTGCCAAAAAGTCAGCTGATAGCCTTATGGGGATTCCCTTGCATGTGACTTGTTTTTCTCTTGCTGCCTTTAAAAATTCTTTCTTTATTTTTAACTTTTAGACCTGGATATCCTGGACCTGGATATCTCTTTCCTTTCCCAGGTTAGGGAGGTTTTCAGCCATTATTTCATCAAATGCATTTTCTGGCCCTTTCTCTCTCTCTTCTCCTTCTGGGACCTCTATAATGCAAATGTTAGTATACTTGGTGTTGTTCCAGAGGTCCCTTAAACTATCCTCAATTTTTAAAAGTACTTTTTTCTTTATGCTCTTCTGATTGGGTCATTTCCACTATTCTGTCTTCCAGATCACTTATACATTCTGCAGTATCATCTAATCTGCTGTATCTAATGTATTTCTCATTTCAGTTATTCTATTCTTCCACTCTGATTGGTTCTTTTTTTATATTTTCTAAATCTGTTGAAGTTCTCACTGTCTTTCTCTTTTGCTGAGTTTAGTGTGCATCTTTAGGACCGTAACTTTGAACTCTATCGGGTATATTACTTATCTCCATTTCATTAGGATTTTTTCTTAGGTTTTATCTTGCTCTTTCATTTGAAACTAACTTCTTTGTCTTCTTATTTTGTTTGATTTTTCTGTTTGTTTCCATGAGTTGGGTAATACAGTTATCTCTACTGGTCTTGAAGGTAGGGCTTTGTATAGGCACATTCATATGCAGACTGTATGTGCTTTAGTGGGAGGGCTGAAGTGAGCGTAGGCCAGGGCACAGCAGGGACTGCATCTTTGTGGGTGGGCTGGAGCTGTAGCTTGTCATGGGCTGGGGATTTTCTACAGTGTGATGGGGCTGCTGCCTTGGTGGGTTTGCTGGAGCCAGACCCAGGTGTGGGCCAGGGGGCTGCTGATGCAGTCTTGGCAGGATGGCTAGAGTGTCAGGTGCTATTCAGTCTGCTGCTTCTGTACTAGAACTTGGAGCAAGTGAGTTTGCATTCGACCCCTTTAAGAGCAGAATCTTGGTTTCCTACAGCTCTTTGGGACTTAAGCCTTGCTGGTTTCAAAGTCAGTTATGGGCCTCATCTTCCTGGTACCAGACCTAGGGATGGGGTGCCCAGTATGAGGCAGAACCCTTTGCTTCTTAGGGAGGACCTTTAAGTTTGTGATATCCCTTCCTGTTTGTGGGTCACTGTGCTGTGGGTATAGGTCCAGTCTAGATCACTTCTCTGACCCTGCTACCCATCTCAGTGTGGTTTTAAAAACCAGACTTAATTGTAGAGGAGCTGTTCTGCTAGTCTTCAGGTCATTCTCAGAGGGTTGTTCTATATGTAGTTGTAGTTTTGGCATGTTCCTGGGAGAAGATGTGCTCAGGATCTTCCTACTCCACCATCTTGATCCTGTGGGGCCATCTTACCTTCTTAAATGCTCTTCAGTTACAGCCATTGGCTAGCCAAGAAATAGGTGTGCCCCTTTTGCTGAGTACCTGCTATGTGTCAGACATCATGCCTGATCCAAAGGGAATGTAGAAATGGATAAGGCACACATTGTCCTCCAGGAGCTTTCCATTTCATGGGAGACAGACACAACAAATAGCTGTGCTTGGTGTTCACATGTGATCAGTGGTGGGAAAGAGGTCATTAGAAGTGGGAAATAGTGAAGAAAGCCACACCACACTTATTCCTATCTCACTGGTACATTAGCAAGCACTGGTTAATCACAAAACTAGAAAATTCTCTAATTCTTGAGCTAGAGGAAACTCAGAAAACATTGAGTCCATCTTACTTTGACAAATGAAACTGCTGAACATCTGAGAGTCACAGTGGTTTCCCCAAGGTCACAGGGCAAGGTGGTGGCAGAACTAGCAACAGAGCCTAGTCTCCTGACCAGTGTTCTTCCTACTATATCAAACTCTTTCCAAAGTTCTATTTCCATCCTGAGGTCAAGGAGATTGGAATTCTGCTGTTGAAGGAGTTACAGGGGGAGACTTGATCTACTTCACAATGTTCCTTGGTCACAAGTTCTGATGTGAAATTTTTATGTTTCCTTTTTGTTTGTCTGGGGGCAAAAGAGGTAACCTGTCTAACAGCAGGCTGTCACTGCATCTGGGCCAGAGATGCTCGATGCCCTGATTTTGGCTGTTGAAACATTCTGCGTCACTACTTGGAGTGTTCCCAGATTCACAAAAGTGCCACAGGGACTATGAAAAATAACCTTTGTGTATATGGAGGGTTGGGAAGAATGAAGAGGGTTGTATTGAGGGCTACCACCAAATTCACATAGGAGTTGTGTTCTCAAACACAATATAAGAAGAAATAAAATACCTTTTGTTTCTGGCAGGGGTCCCCAGTCAGCCTCAAGGCTGGTGACAGTAAACTGTGAAGAAAAGTAGCCCAGGCTACATTTGAGCTGGCACTGAGCAATCTGGACAATTGACAGAAATATGACTTTTCTGGCTTGTAATTCTCTACTTCAGCTCAGTGCCTTTTGTAGGTTATTTTAGTATATACAGCAAACTAAAAGTTCTTCTTTCATGGACTTTTCAGGTAGAATGTATATGTGAAAGAAACCATTCAAGAACTGATTTTAAATAACCTACACGTTTGATTATAAGTAGGTGGTAAGTAAATATTAGTGTTGTTATATTTTAAAGGGAAGCTTTACTTTGTTCATTCTTTATAACTTCATTTTAAAAACATACCAATTCATAGAATTGTCTCTAACAATGAAAGAGCTCTCACCCCAAACCAAAACAACCAAAACTGATCACAAAGGCACATACATCACTGGTAATTCTTTATAGGAAGCAAAAGGAGGAATAAATATAGGTCTGGGTACCGCAAGTTCATCTCATGTCAACACATGGCTTTGTGACATAGAAATCAGCATATAGGTCAAAATGCTTTGGAAAAATACAGATTCTTTAAATATAGAATATGTAGGTCTTACTTAATCCAGTCAGCAGCATTTTTATATTAATGTATGAATGTGTTATATTTACATTTATTTAGGAGGCAGCATGTTGAAAGGAAAGTAAGACATGTGAGTCAGACCCATTAAGGTTAGGATCCTTATTCAGGCCCTGGAAAGGTTACTTAATCTTTTTGAATCTCAGTTTTCTCATTGGCAAAAGGAGAAATTTGCTCATGTAAAAGTCTTGCCATAGTACTTGTTGCATTATGGGCACTCTGTAAATGTTAGTCCAGTTTTCCTTCTTAATTCCTGTCAAAATAAACCAGTGGGGACATGATTTTGGAAGCTCTCATTAACTATCCTTTTTTTTTTTTCCATACCCAATAAATCGCTCTCTTACAGTTGGGTCCCTTGGTGGGCATATCTCAAATTGATTATAAAATTCTAACAGAGAGAAGCTGTCAGAGGACCAACTTGGAAGGGAAGCCCCAAGAAAGGCTATAGGTCTCATCTGAGAACAAAAAGAAAATCAATCAAGGGCAACGTTGCAGAGAGAGAGAAAGAAACCAAGACACACATCGTTCTCCTTTGTGATATCAGTCAGTGTTCCAAAGGCAGGGCCATCCTATCTTTTATTGATAAAACTGGGATGCTTTCGAATGTGAAAAAGGACAGGGGAAAAATCCCATATCAGATGGGTTGCTTGGAGAACAGACATACATGTGGACTGTCCAGAGCAAACCAGGATCTACGGTCTCCTTGTCTATAGGAGTCCCATGGACTTCAAGCAGTGGGGTGTCACACACACCTCAGCCAGAATCCCCGTGGGTGGTTAGACATACCGTGATCATTTATGAGCCTCAGCTTATTTATTCATGAAAGAGGGTTAATGAAAGCTATGCCTAAGGGCTGTACTAAGGATCAAAGTCATACATCTAAAGTACTTGGTACAAGCTGGTGTGCAGAAAATAGGGATTGTTATTTTAAGTGCATAAGGCATACAGAAAGCCTGAATGGAAAGGACCTGAGAATACAAGTAAATCTCCCAAAGGGAAAGAATCTCCCCTTTCCCTGACTTCACCATTACAAAACTTGGAACATGGGACGTGGGAGAGAGAAGGACATTTACCAGCATCTTATGCTGGTTGCTGTTAATTTTGGACTTTGTTAACCAACTTTATTAAGTATTTTGCTGGTTATATTATTGTTATATTGTTTTTTAATCTAATTAATAACATGCTAATCTAAAAAAACTATGGATAGATCAGGGATCAAGAGAGAAGAGATGTGTTTGGGGGAAGAATGATTGCCCCATGTGTGGGGTGCTGGCAGTGAATTTTCACAGGTTAGGAGAGCTCAACTGTAAAAATTTGGGATTAATTGCTTCCCTTTCTCTAGAAGGCATGGATATAAATGGCCATGCAGGTTCTGGAGCTTCCTGTTAAGGAGGAGAGTAGCAATCCCCTCCTTTGCCCACCTCTCATACCAGTAGGAAGAAAGCTTTACATTTATAGATAAATAAGCACACACATACATACACAGATACTTTTTTTAATTTCAAATTTTATTCCATTTTTTGTTATTGAATAGACAAATGTTTAAGCATTATACATGCTATTTTTATTCTTTAGCTGATTATATCTCATGTTTAAAAATTCAAGCTCATTTTCCGTATTCTCTTCTTAAGCATATTAATATTTATGTTCACAAATACTTACTTTTGATTCATTCTTTTTTTTTTCATTGTTTGTTTCTACTTTATTTCTTAGTACATTTTTTTTAACATCTTTATTGGGGTATAATTGCTTTATGATTCATTCTTTCAAACCACCCAGGCAGCACTTTTAAAAAACAGCATTTGTTGAGACTGCTAAGCCTTGAATAGGTATCTAAATACCTGCTCAGTATAAGTGTCATGTCCTCAGACATCACCCTGCTGAAACTCATCAGTTGTAAAATAAGGGGTGGGGGGTGCGGGGAGGGGTTGAATATTCTGTCATGCGTGACCGTTGTTATAAGAATGTGTGTTCACTTTTGTTGTATCTTTATTAGCAAAGCAAAAGAGGAGGTTCAAATCTGGAGTGTTTAATTGCTTTAGTGGATACAAATTTGACTATGAATAGTTACTGAAATGAGACTGCATTTGTAATTAGAAGGAACCACATGGGCTGCATGAGGTCCTCCACTCTTTGACCTACTCATTGACATTTTTTCTTCATGCCAAACCACTCCTAAATACCCAGCTTTTGTGAGGGTGTGCGTTTCTACCAGCCGTTGGAGAAATAGTCTGTTCTTTCATTATTTTTACTTTAATAAACAACAAATTTTTCCTAGGATTGTTGAGTATTTTCATTTTAAGAACAAATTAACATATATATTTATATTTTTGTTGAAACTTTATGTATTATTTTAGCAAAGAAATGTTATAGTATCACCAACCCATATACATGACTAAAATATAGGTTTTCTGAGCATTCCTCCCCCAAAATTTGCCCTTTATGTGATCATGATGTATCTTAAAAGAGGCTCAGTTTTATGGTCTTTATAATGGTGAAGTTAACTTTGAAATCAGAATTGAGCAATAAATTGAAGTCTTTATTTCCCAACAGAGACAATGTTCAGTTTGACGTATTTAAATCAGCAATAGGTAAGTGTCCCAGTCCCATGGTAGGAAGGGAAATCGTCCCAATCCCACGTAAATGCTATCTTGTAATTGACAGGGTTTGGTTTGGCAATTAAGCTTGCCAAGAGTAACAGAACCTGGCTTCCCTGAGTGGTTTTTTTTTTTTTTTTTTTTGGCAGTTCTTATTCTGGCAAACGTTTTGGAAGTTCTTTTGTAATTCTTGGAGAACACCTTCAGTAATGTTCCTGTATGATTAAGAGACACATCTCGGCTAGACAATTTAATGCATGTCTGGTAGGACAATCTAGCCTGGCTAGAAGTTGTTGGCAAACTGTTGTCTATTACGAGAAAGTAAAGGGAGTGAACAAGAAATTTCCCAACTAGTTCCTCCCACTGCACCCCCATCTATTTTATTTTAATTTTTGAATTAACAAAGTAAAATGGACCTTTTGGTGAGCAATTCTGTGAATTTTAATATATGCATAAATTTCTATAACCACCACCACAATCAGGATACAGAATTGTACCATTGTTCCCCAAACTCCTTTGTACTATATCCCCCCATAGTCACTTTCATCTCATCCCTAACTCCTGGCAGCCACTGATCTGTTCTCTATCATTATAGTTTTATCTTTTCAAGAATGTTTTATAAATGGAATCATATAATATGCTCCCTTTTCAGATTGTCTTCTTTCACTTAGTGTAATGCCTCTGAGATTCATTCAAGTTGCATGTAGCAGTAGTTTATTTCTTTTTATTACTGAGTAGTATTCCATTGTATGGATGTGCCACAGGATGTTTTATCCATTGAAGGACACTTAATTTCCTTCCAGTTTTTGCCAGTTATTAATTTGCTATAAACATTAATATATAGCCTTTTGTGTTAATATAAATTTCATTTCACTAGGATAAATAGTGAGGAGTGGGTTTGCTGGGTCATGTAAAAGTGTGTGTTATTTATATTCCTATGTGTGAGTCCATCTGTCCTGTAATCTGGTCAACACTTTGTATATATATCCATATTTCTAATTTTAGTCATTCAAATAGATATGTAGTGGTATCTCATTTTGATTTTTTTTTTTTTTTGCGGTACGCGGGCCTCTCACTGCTGTGGCCTCTCCCGTTGCGGAGCACAGGCTCCGGACGCGCAGGCTCAGCGGCCATGGCTCACGGGCCCAGCCGCTCCACGGCATGTGGGATCCTCCCGGACCAGGGCACGAACCCGTGTCCCCTGCCTCGGCAGGCGGACTCTCAACCACTGCGCCACCAGGGAAGCCCCTCATTTTGATTTTAATTCACATTTCCTTAATGGCTAGTGATGTTGAACATATTTTTACATGCTTATTTGCCTTCCTTATATGCTCTTTGGTGAAGCTTTTGTTCAAATCTTTTGCATATTTTTCAAATTGAGCTATTTGATTTTTCGGTACTTGAGAGTTCTTTTATATATTCTGGATACAAGTCATTTGTTAAATATGTGATTTACAAATATTTTAAATGTTTTCTCCAGTCTGTAGTTTCTCTTTTCACTTTCTTAAGAGTGTCTTCAGAGCAAAAGTTTTTAATATTGATAAAGGCCAATTTATTAATTTTTATTTTATGAACTGGGCTTTTGGTGTTAAATCTAAGAACTCTGTTTAACCCAAGACCAAAAAGACTTTCTTGTCTGTTTTTGTCTAGGACATTTATAGTTTTATGTTTTACATTCATATCAATGATCCATTTAGAGGTAATTTTTGTATAAGGAGTGAAGTTTAGGGCAAAGTTCATTATTTTTATTTTTGCATATGTATTTCCAAATTTCCTAACACCACTTATGGAAATGACTATCTTTGCATCTTTGCAAAAATCAACTGGTTGTATTTGTGAAGGTCTATTTCTGGACTTCCTTCTGTACATTGACATATGTGTCTATCTTGTTATCAGTACCACACTGTCTTGATACAGTAGCTTTACAGAAATTTTAAGATTGAGTGGTGAGATAACTTTCATTTTATTCCTATTTCAGTTCTTTGTTTAAATATAAGTTTTAAAATAAATTTGTCTATAGCTACAGAAAACTGCTGGGATTTAATTAGAATTGCACTAAATCTGTAGATCAATTTAGGAAGAATTAACACCTTTACTATTGTTGAGTCCTATAATCCATGAATATGGAATCTCTATTTATTAGGTCTTTAGTCATTTATTTTTAAAATTATTTTTTATTTCTTTAATCAGTGTTTGTAGTTTTGGAAAACATCTTGTATATTTTGTTAAATTTATACCGAAGTATTTCATTTTGGGGAGCTATTGTAAATGATCTTGTATTTTAATTTTGGTTTCCAGTTGTTCATTTCTTGTACACTATATTGGAATACCATTGATTTGTTGACTTTTTATGCTGTGAACTTGCTAAACTCACGAGTTCAAGAAGTTTTTTTTTTTTTGGTAGACTTCTTGTGATTTTCTATGTAGAAAAACATGTTGTCAGAATAGGGATGCTTTTTTTACTTTCCAATCTGTATGCTTTTACATAGTCTTACCTTATTGTACTAGCTAGGACTTCCAGTGTGATGTTGAATACGAGTGGGGAGAGTTGACATCCTTGTCTTGTTTCCAGTCTTATGAGGGAGTCTTCCCTGTTCTGAGTGTTAGGGAACCCCTTTCCTGCTCCTTGACACAGAACTAGAGGGCTTCTCTTCTAGCTCTCTCTTTCCACTCTAATGCTACTTCCAGGCAAGGTAACTGCCATGTGTCCAAGCAAGGTGATAGCAGAAGAAAATAAAATTGTGAACTCACCACTAGTTTCATGATACTTTGAATTCTGGTGTTTTTCCCCAAACTCCTGTATTCTTTTCCGAGTTCTCAAATAATTGCTCCAAGTGTGCTGTCCAGGTTTTATAGCCGCATTCAGTGGAAGAGACAGGATAGAGTGTGCTGTCCTGGAACCAGAATCATTTTATGTTTTTAAAAATAAGAGATTCTTTTTTCTGTTTCTAGACATGCTTTTTCCCTTCAAATTTTGGGAGTAATTTTTACAGGAATTTTAGGGGGAAAATGTTTTAATGTTTTAAAGTAAAATAGAGTACTTTGGAAATTTTTTTGTCCCCTTTGCATTCCTTTCTCTGTGTGTTTGTTGAAGGGTAGGGCTTTATGTTTTATATCTCAATATTTAAGACAAGTGAGATTATAGGATACAGGTGTAAAATATCTTTCTCTTCTTACCACTTAATGCCAAACAGACACACTCAGAGTGGCTAATTCTTTCCTTGTCTTGCAATCAAATCTTGGGCAGGCCTCCTTTGTTATCTGGTTCCTCTTAGATTAAAAAAATAGTCCTCCAGTCATTTTATTATGTCAAATCATTTCAATTCAAGAATTATCATATATGTCCCCACATAATAATTAGAACTTCAGCCTTATTTTAAAGTTGAATCTTTTCCCCTGGGGCTGCTCCAGACCATGGTCCTATAGGAGCAAGGAAACAGAGTTGTCATTTTCTCTGTTTTACCTACTGGCACTTCTTTTTTTTCCTCCACTCACTAGACACCTTTGACTTCCACAGGACTGAAGGGTAGAGTTGGAAATGTGGAGAAGAGCTAAGGGTCAGGAAAAGTATTAACTTGGCTGGCACTGTTGTGAGTTAACATTGGCCCTAGACTTAACAAATATTTAAAGCTAAACTGACCTTTCTTATTTGTAGGGTTTTCAGATACTCACCAACAGTTCCATGACACTGATGATGCAACACCTCCACATAAACTCTTAGTGTTGGGCTTCCAACACGTGTCCCAGTGGCTTTTGGGGGCAAAATTCATTTAAGATTATTGTAGGCCAGGGCATTTTCTCTCTCTCTCTCTCTCTCTCTCTCTCTCTCTCTCTCTCATTCTCCCTCACCCTCTTCCTCTCTCTCTCTTCACATATACATATAGTCTACAGGAAAATCACTTGCTTTCCCAAAGCATAGCCCTCTACACTGCTGCTTCTTGCCCTTTAAATCTCTTGGGTGTGAGTCATACCACAGTCTACCATATTCCCTAAACTATTCAAGTATTCTTGAGTCTTTCTGGATTAGCTTCACACCTGGTGGGTCTCATAGCACATTAACAGTTCTCTCCAAAGAATGACTATAATTTTCTACTAACTTGTCCCAGACTCCTCGGCCTATTTTATGGGGTGGAGGTTAATGGGAAGGTCACAAAGTGGTTTTCTACCACTATACAAGTCTTTAGTATAGTGTAGCAACTTACTCTGGAATGTGAGTAGGTGGCCTAACCAAAAACAAGAGAGGAGGAGTCCCTTTGTAACCCCCTATTACATGTATAAATAATCCTTTTGATCTTTATATGACTGATAGCATATATTAGCTGGAAGAAGATAAATCTTGCATCAAATGTAGCTGGTGACTTAGCAGAGAGGCAGACTCATTGTATACATACAACAGTACTGGTTAGATTCTTTACCATATATTTTTAATTCTAATGGCCCCATCAGTGAGGACTTTCTGCCTGCATTGTCCTCAGGATTAGATGTTACTGTAGAAATGAAGAGAGAAAGAAAGAGTCATTGCTCTGCTTGGAGTTTCAAAAGCCTTTTGAAGGTTTCAGCCTTTTATATCATTTACCAAATTGTGGGTAAGTGCCTGTTGATATAAAATGATTTTCCCACCATGCAGAGAGGCAAGGGAGAGAAACTACATAAGAAAGGGAGACAGAAAAATGGAGGTTTGGGAGAAGGTGAGGGGATCACATGACTCTCTCTATCCAAATCTGGGTTAGGAGAGAAACCATAGGTAGGCTTTGGGGACCCAAAAGCAGAGATTTGTGTCTTGCTCTACAGGATGACCACAGGAAATGCTGTATACCTTTCAGAGATCCCATATCCAGGATAGAGCAGAGGTTGGAACAGTAAAGCAAAAAGGCAGGGGATGTCAGAAATAAGACCTGTTTTTAGCTCCTGAACTCTAGTGAAATGGGACAACATTCAACATTTTCCCATGGTCATGAGAGGGAAGAGTGGCAAATGGTCCAGAAGAGACCTTGTAGAACATAGACCCTGTGGCCCTGAATACTGGATGCCATGCAGGCCCATAAGTATCAGCAGCTTTCGGAAACAGTGGGTCCAGGGGCCAGTGGCCAAGATCAAGCAGGAAACATTAAATCTCCGCAGAGAGGTCAGGTGATTACTACGGACTGGACATGGGCCACTCCCTCTGCCCCCCGAACCCCCCAACTTCTAGGATACCAAGGTGTTCTGAGCCTCCTTCAAAACCAGTCACCACCCAAGAAAAAGGGAAGGATAAGCAGAGAGTAAGATTCCTGAATTAAACGACTTGTTAACAACAATAATACTAAGTTCTAAAATAGAAATATCTCAAATGGGCAAGATTAAGCTTTCTACTGCTGAACTGGATCCAGTTTTGCACAACTGAGTCTATGACTGTGAAATTAAAATCCATTTATACATGTATACTTGCCCACTAAACTGAGAACAATTTGAGGGCAGAACCCAATTTCAATGGATGATTTTATCCCTGGGACCTAATAAAATTGCCTGAAACAGGGTAAAAATTGAGGAAGCAGATATTGTATTAAATTAATATGAAAGAAATAAAACTTTTAATTTGTGAATTGGTTAGTTGTCCTCTATCCTAGTAAATAAAATTGCTACCACTTAATGAAATTTTCAGCTCTCTAGTTCCTTTTCATCTGAGACTGGGTCTAGCCTCACTTTTCATGATAGCAAGTGAGCTTCTGTGATAATTTCTCTGATACTTCTTTTTTTTTCACCCTGTATCTTTGCCAGTCTATTTTTTGCAGGTGAGAGTCACGTCCATGGCTCATCCCTCTCTCTTTTTATAAAAACTTAACAGAGAAATGCAGAGCTGGAAAAGGAGTCAAAAGAAAAAACCGCATACTAGAAAAAGGGCTCTGACAAAAGGAAAGTACAGTAAATATAATAATTCAGTGTTGTAAAGGCTCTTATAAAAACATGTTTGTGGGACTTCCCTGGCAGTCCAGTGGTTAAGACTTTGCCTTCCAGTGCAGGGGCTACAGGTTCGATCTCTGGTCAGGGAGCTAAGATCCCAAAACCAAAACATAAAACAGAAGCAATATTGTAACAAATTCAATAAAGACTTAAAAAAAATAAAAATTTTAAAATGTAACAAAAACATGTTTGCACTATGACATGATTCTTCTATGGATTAGGAAATAGTTTCCACATGTAGAAGATGAATCTCTCGTAGATGTTTCTGTACAGTCAACAAAACTTTCCTGCCATGTCAGGAAACCATTTTTCAGTGCCACTTATTAGTGATTTCTCTTTCACCTCCGTTGTTATCTCTTTTCTGATAGAAAGAATGGAAACGACTGGGCAGGGGACAGAATTCCACATCAACCTGTGATAAGATATCTTGTTAAGTAATAGTTTCCTACTTAAAGTGCTTAATTCTAAGTGTAATTTTTAGAAAACCAAGACTTCATTTAGAAGCAGGAGTGGTAAATTCAAGGACAGTCTTTTGCTTTTTATCAAATGTGAGAAGGATCTTCAAAAATCTAAGCCACCAAAGAATGTTTCCGAAGCACTACCTAGGTTTCTAAAAGCTTTCTTGCAGAATTTATTTTTTAAAGTATAGCTTGCATAATTTTGAGCATGAAATTTGATAAAACATTAATTACCTGGAATTTCTTCATTCAGAGAAAATTTAATAGAGCTATACAGGAATGCCCTGGTATTCAGGTTTTTGCCCAGTTAGGAAAAAGGCTAAATAGGTTAGATTTCAATTAGGAAGTTGCACTTCTTTGTCAAACAAAACAAAAACAACAACAACAAGAAAAATCCAAAAACTGACAAAACCACTGTAGTTTGCAGAAAACATTAAGTGTAGACTACAGAGATGGTAGAAATAATGGTAATTTTTAGTGGAGTTTTTTTGTTTGTTTGTTTTTACTCTTTCTGCCTTTGAAATTGTAGGTTAATGATATGATACTGCTTAGATGAGATGGACTAGTGTTTCCTAGTAATGAGAATAGAAAGATAATTCTCTATACTGAGAGGAAGTGTAAGAGAATAATGAAAATATGAGCTCTAAAGACAGACTGCAATGGTTGGAATCCAGTTCCTGTGCTTTTTAATGATGTGACCTTAAGCAAGTGAGATAATCTCATAATACTTGAGTTTCCTTATGTGTAACATGGGTATAGTAATGTATTTACCTCAAAGAGTTGTGAGGAATGAGTTAAAATATGTAAAGCAATCACAGCAGAGCCTGGCACATTGTAAGCCCTCAGCAAGCCTAGTTGTTTTGACTGATTACTGATGGTTGGATTTTATTATTGTGTCCTAGAAGTAACCCCCATATTCGGTTAGTCTTGCTGTATATTATTGCCAGAAAGGATAGTTTAAGTTCAGCATCCTTATCTCCAAAGCATCTCAACTAAGAGATGTCAAGTGATATTTAATTGGTTTATATCCAGTAGTTCAGTACAGCAAGTTAAGTCATTTATTTACCCTTGGGGTAAAGAAACCTTATCTCAAAAACTACATGCATATACTGTATTTTCCAAAATTAGATACCATCTTTATAATGAATCATTAGAATTGACTCTGTTGTTTTGGGAGATGATTGGCAATTCCTACCTAGAAATTTCCAAGCTAAAATTCTTATGGTATGCCATATAGATCTAGAGGTTTGAGGCTTTTATTGGCCATTCATCCATCTGTGGCTTGCAACCAGGCCTGCTATCAGGGGAAAATGTTGGCATTGCATGTAAGTAAACTCTTGGCCATCCAAGTCAAGTGGCCCTTCATTCAGATATGTGTCTTGATTAGATTTTTCATAAGAAAATGTTAATCTTACTTTCTGCCTAGTTGGTTGTTAAATATGTAACAGAATATTTTCACTGAACGCTTCCTCTGGGGAATGTTCTTTGAACTTTTTGATGACCAACTATTATTCAAAAAAATTCCTTTGTGATAATATTTATGAAAATTTAGCCAAAGGACATGAAGTCTTCAAGATATGCCACATTTTCCTCTTAGATCAAGCAATAACACCAAGAAGAGCACTAACACTATATTGTTTGGTGTCATTATAAAACTGATTTTATTGAAGAGTGTTTCACTAAATTCATCACATGTCTACTGTAGGTGCATTGCTAAAGACATTATACACTCCATAAAGGAGAGCACAAGAAAAATTATTCTCAGGTTTCACAGAGAAAATTATGATTCCTCCATTATAACAAATCTTTTTAAAAAAATCTTATTCTGGGTCCTTATTTGCTTTCGTCACTAGGAATCTCATTGATTCTAGCAACTTTTAAGGTACTATCTTTCTAAACCTTTGTCAGGTCGTACACAGATAGCAAATGCTAAAATTTGTATGGCATGCTGAGGAAAAGAGAGGAGGCTGCTAATGACCAGAAGTAGCCAGCCTAGGGTTGGGTCATCCAACTACCCCTGGCTTCCCTGAGGGCCCAGAGTTCAGTATGTTTACACACCAGAAAACCATTCATGGCATGCCATTGAGAAATCTCTGTTCTGTAGCATACAGTTATATGATATCCTTTCAAACTGTATGAATGATTGAAATCAACCTTAAAATCTTTGTGGAAGGAGGCAGGAAATAAAAAACTAAATCATCAGGTAATTGATTAAAAGCAGAGAAGTGGAGGACACCAGAGGAGTGCCAAGATTATAGAAATGTAGAACAGAGGTTTAGCAGCAGCCAGTCTGTCAGCATTTTGCAGAGGACCCTAAAGAGAAGGAAAGCTCCTCGTAATCCTGGGACTTGGTATGTAAAAGTGAACTTGGGTCCAGAGCCCAGACAAAACCTAAGATGTATCTGAATTTCAAAGGCCATGATATGACAATTCCAAGTGCATATTAGTAGGGAAAAGAAGATTGAGGAGATAAAGAAGCAGGTTTTCAGAAACTGAAACAAGGAGAAATACACATTGTAATCTACCTTCTTAGACATAACTAGATAAAAGTTTTCACAAACATTGTAAGGAGAAACTAGAAACTGACATCAGAAACCCACTGTAAATAATGTAAAATTAGCTTTGAAATCTATGTTTGAGTCAACATTGTAGTAAAATGTATGTAATATTCAGTATATAATGTGCTTTTAGTCATTTAAAATTATTTTTTGTTGTTATTGTTACCATTCATTAAGTAAAAAACTGAAGGATACTTCCCTCTCTTAAAGCAGGATTCTTGAATCCAAAATGGAATAAAATCAGGTCATTTGTACTCTTCAGAAAATATTTTAACAAGGCTTTTCTCTCCCTCTGGAGATGCTACACAACATAATTTCAACAAACAAATAGATTCTGCCATCTATCTGCTGACAACTCCCACGTTAACATCTTCAGCCAGATAAAACTCTAAATTTGTATATCCAATTTTCTACTCACCATCTCCCACTTGGCTGTCTGTTAGACATTCTAATTTCAAAGTGTCAAAAATGATCTCCTGATCTTGCTCCCACACCTCTTTCATCCAGAACCTTCCTTATCTTAGTTGATAATTGCATCTTTCCAGTTGCTCACATCCCAAATTTAGGAGTCTCTTTACTCCTTATTATACTTAATTCATCAGGAAACCTTTTGGCTTTACATTCAAAATATATCCAGAATTTAACCACTTTCGTCTATCACCACCCTGGTCCAAGCCATACTTATTTCCCACTGGATAATTGCAATAGCCCTTGTCTCCCTGCTGCCACCCTTGCCCCCTTTACAAGCTACTTTCAACACAACAACCAGAGTAATCCTTTAACATGGAAGTCAAATCATGTCACTCTTTATTATTATCGTATTATATTTCTAAAAGCTCCTAGAACAGTGCCTGGTATATATTCTGTGCTTGTGACTGAACACATGAACACCCATTCTTAGAAGAGAATACTATCCTTAGAGAAAGTAACTTACTTTCTCAATATCAGAGTAGCAGAATTTAACCCAGGTATTTGAACTCCACACTATTGTTCTTTTCACTATTCTATGCCTCCTCCTAGACATATTGATAGAATCCTCATGGTGGATATCAGGATTTTTCTGAGAAAGAGTGTTGTACTAGTAGGAGTCTGAGTTCAAATCCTCAGGCAGAATCTGAGTATAACTTTTTTGGCTTGCAGAAGGCAGTTGAACTAGATAATTCCTAAGGTCCATTTTAGAGCCAAATAAGTCCAGTGACACTGCAGAAGTTTCCCATTTTTCAACATCCGTTCAACTAAAAAGCAACTTGAGAGTATCAGCAGGACAAGGGAGCCTACCAGATATGCTAATCTGATTCTTAGATTTCCAAGGACAGCCAGATCTAGTAACCTCGTTAAGTGAGACAAGGTTTCCCAGGGCTGGTTGCTAATCAGTGACGTTTGGCTCAGTTGGCACTCTCAGTGGTAATGTATGCAAATGTGTATTGTTTGGATAAAACTGAGTGTGACACCCAGTTTGTATTTATTCTATGTATTTGAAATCAAACCCACATCCAAATTAGTGGTGTGATGCCTTAAAGTTTATAACAAGCCTTTGTGTGGTTTTTCTAGCTCATTGCATTAGAGCTCACTGTATATATATATATATATTTGTGCAAGTATTTGTGTTTATTCCTTTACCTCAAATACAAGTTTTTGTCTCAAAATACACTTTCCCAACCCCAGGCAGCCCTTTATTCCAGCCAAGATAGGTTTCTTACAATATCTTTAATCTCACTTTTTCTTTTCTTGAGACTTTTCATTTGTGTCTTCCTCCCTCCCTCCCTCCCTTCCTTCCTTCCTTCCATCTTTCCTTCCTTCCTCCTTCCCTCCCTCCCTTTTTCTTTCTTTCTTTCTTTCTTTCTTCCTTCCTTCCTTCCTTCCTTTCTCTCCCTTTCTTTCTTTCTTTCTTTCTTTCTTTCTTTCTTTCTTTCTTTCTCTTTCTCCCTCTCTTTCTTTCTCTTTCTTTCAGCTTACTTTCTCCTAATCACTTTGACTCAGATTATTTTTCTTAAAAAAGGCCTTCCTCCTTCTTTCTAACAATCCTAACTCATCGTCATTAAAGATGCAATTTACCTACGAGAAACCTTCTTTGGCTGCTTTCTTTCAGTCAGAACACGAATTTTCTCTGTGATTCCAGATAATCCTGTTTATTACCGTTAATAATTTATTATTTGTAGTTTTCGATGGTTTCTTTGCTAGTCATTCTCCTATAATAATATACTTTTTGGCACTCACTGCATTGCATACTTCTTGAGGGTACTGATTTGTTTTCTAGATCCTTTAGACCTTTCTTTTCACGTATTAGTACAGGTTTGGGTAGCGAGAAGGAAACTCCCTAATAGTCTGTGTGTCAGTTGTCTATTGCTTCATAACAAACAGCTCCAAAACTCTGTGCTTAAAACAACCATTTTATTTTACTCATGGTTTGGGGTGTAAAGAAGTTGGAATGGTTTGGCTAGTGGTTTGTCTCGCATCCCTCTGATGTCAGGTGGGAAAGCTGGGACTGGAAACCTACTTCCATGACGACTTCTTCATTCACATACTGTTAGGTACCTTGGTGTTCCTTGCCCTGGCTCTCTCTGCATGGTGTCTCATCCTCCAAGGCCTCTCCATATGGCTTGGGCTTCTCAAGGCACTGTTGTTCCGAGGTAATCACACTTCTTGCATCATGGTTGGTTTCCAAGAGGAAGAAGTCAGAAGCTGTCAGGCCACTTAAGAGATGTGCGTAGAACTGGCACAGTGACACTTTAGCCCTATTCTTCTATTTGTCAAAGCAGTCACAAGGCCTTCCAGATTCAAGAGGGTTGGAGAAATGAACTGCAGTTCCTGATGGGAATGTGACAAGGTAACGTTGCAGGAGCGTATGCAGGATGGGAGTCATCTGACTCTGCAGAGTAAATTCAGTGGTTTTATTGTGGAAATGCATTTGAGTAAAATGTATAATATATGAATTGGAAAGTCAAAATTTAGAATGTCAAATGAATGCTATTTTAGGTCAACCAATCAATAAAAAACAAACATATAGACCAAAATTTTATTAAGAGGATCTGCACAATTTGGTTCTGCTCTGAGGTACTGTGACCTAACTCATGACTAGAAAATGATGTGCTGTTGGTGGTATGGTAGACTCTGTTCTTTGATTAGGCTGAATGTAGTAATCACTACTTTTATCACAGCAGCTCTTGCTGTGTCAAGTGTAGTAATGGCATGGCCATGGTATTTTCTCTGTAAATGGGCTGGAATTTAGTTTGAAATCTAACTTATTAAAAAGGCATTCATGGCTTTTCCAGCTTAGCTCTCTAGTCTCAAGTGTCATCAATTCCAATCTTACAGTATTCTTTTTGGTTCCTCAGATTAACATATAAAACAAGCAAGAAAAAATTATATTTATTTATTAACTTTATTATTTTTTAAATATGTTTTAAACATGTACTATGTTTAAAATGCTTTGTGTACCATGCAGGATAAAAGATGAATTTTGGTTATATTGAATGGAATAAGATCTTAATTTCTGATTTTTAGGTTTACAATCCTGTGTGTCTGTTTATATTTATGTGTTTTAGGATTTGAGTGAGTTTGCTGATATAGGCTACGTAGAGAACTACCCACTTGAGCTTCCCTATTATTTATACTGACTTACCTGCAGTCTTAGGAACTGCTGATAATAGAATCTTTTCCAAAATTCTTAAAATTAAATACCCTTTACTGAAAAATTACTGGATATGGAATGAATCAGAAACATGTGGATTAAATTTCCCTGAAAATTTCTTTGGTTATAAAAATTAAGGGGAAAAAGTGTTTGGCCAGATGCATTGTGGGTGATGCCAAACCCACATTGTTTGAAAAATGTGTGTGCTGGTTAGATAAACAAACAAACAAGTTTTATTTCACTCTTGCCTCGTAAAACATCACACTCACTGTAAAAATCTCAGGTCAGCTTTCAGCCAGGTTTTATAAAAGTTTTTGAAAAGTCTGTGGTTTTCTACTTTGCCTCATCATTGGAGGCAAACAGCTATATAGATGAATGTTCCTGAGAAAGCAAGTAAGCAATGCTGATGTTTCTCAATATATTTCAGTGGATTGAGTGATGTTAAGATGTAGTTGTGAGATTTGATTTCCGAATGCCAACTGAAGATTTTATCTAGAATAGATTATTTCATAAGAGAAGCAGCTGACTTGTTCAACTGAAACTGTTCAAAAATTTTGACATGACATATGTGAAAAGAAAATATGCCATTATCATTCAAACAAGAAATCTGAAACTAGTTTAGTTTACAAATCCTACTTAGTAAAAAAAAGTGTGTTAGGTTCAAAATAAATTTCATTGTAATGGTCCCTATCATTCTTCCATCCTCTTCATCAAAAGCGTCAAATAATTAGTTAAGCGTCTATGTCCCTGTACCCAGCACAATTTAAGGAGAACCACGTGGATATGGTCTCTGGTGATTAGATAGACACGGATATGTATACCTTAGTACAACAGAAGAAAGATATTAAGAAATAAACGGTACACAAAATATTTCTGTCAGTGGCCCTCACACTTAAGTATGAATAATTATCACCTGGAGAGATTATTAAAAATACAGGTTGCAAAGGCCTCCTCCCTGGCCCAGAGGTTTTGACTGAATCAAGGGTCAGGAATCTTCATTTTCATCAAGGATCTAAGTTGATTCTAATGAAGATTATCCAAGTAGTACAAACATGCATTTAGAAGAAGAGAAAACTTGAGGTTGCTATTGGGAAGAAGCACTAAGGAAATTCTACCTCAAGACACATGAAGACAAGGACAGTTATATCACCTAATCAGTACCAGTTTGAGTAGATGTTATTTTTAGACTATAATTATGAATTTCCAGAAATGCATGTTTGTTTAATAAATATTTATTAAATGGACAGATAAGTTCTTTAAAAAATAAAAACACAAATCCATGCCTTCATGAATTTTACATTCTAGTTGGGGGACACATTCTATAAAAAAGAAATAAATAAATAGCTTGTATATCAGGTAGTGATAAGTGTCAAGGAGAAAAAAAAGTGGGGCGGGGGTTGAAATTTTAGGAAGAATGGAGAGAAAAGTTCTTGTTAAGAAGGTGATATTTGAGTGAAACTTAAAGGAGGCAAGGGAACAGGGAACAGTCACTGGAATACCCTACAAGGAAAGCTTCCATGCTAAGGGAACAGCAATTGCAAAGGCCTTGAAGTGGAAGCATGGCTGGTGTAGCTGGAATGGAATGGTCCAGGAGAGTAGAAAGCAAAGAAGTGAGAGAATGTAAATAGGAAGGGGGTTTAAAGAAGACTTTGGCTTCTCTGAGTAGTATGGGATGACATTAAAGGGTTTGAGCAAAGGCAAAACCAACACAAAATGTTTTCACTCTAAATGAAGTGGAAATAAAGTGCCCATTTCCTTATTCTCTCTGTAGTGCCTATGGAGCTAGTAGTGTGCAGTATTTGTGTTGTGGGGATGTTTGGATGGATGGTTGTTGGAAACCCGACCCCGTCCTTAAATTATATTACAATATACATGGGGATTTTATAAATCACTTAGTCCCTGAACAGTTATTGTCCAAACTAGTCAATATTTGCCTCAATTTTTAGGATTCTTTTCAGCACATAAAATATGGAGTATTTTCATTTAAACATGAAGTAAATGAGAATTTGATCACATTGGAAAGTTATTTGAAATCCGTGGATTAAAGTAGAGTGTATATATCTGTGGTTAGTGACATCTTTCATTTCCATTTCCAAGGACCTAGGGCTTTAAATAAACGTAATAACTAAGAGAGAACATTAAGAAAAATAAATGAGAATCACTAAATTTCCTAAATTAGGGAACCTAAGAAGATACAAACAAGTCATGTAGAATATCTGGGAATAACAAAGTGGTCCTAACCTCTTCAACATAATGACTGTTCAGTCACTAGTAAATTATAGTTGATATTTCAGATTATAGAGCCAAGGGGTGTTTATTTTCCAGGTTACTAAGATGCAGCTGGGCTCATAAGAAACATGCTGATGCTTCAAATGAATAGATAGTGCTCCTGTTGGAATGAGACTCAATACTCAAATAAGAACGGGCGACGGAGTTTGGCTATGTGAGGTTCTTGTGTATGTAGTTGCCTGATTTCATTCTTCCTCGGCAACATCTTTGATCTCTTCTGCCTTCTAATTAATTAGCAATGCCAAGTAACCAGTATGACCAAATTTTTCTGTCATCTATTACCAGAAAGACATGTCTTCAAATATTTGTTCGTGACTGATAGATATTATTTCCTGGGCACTGAATCTTAGAATCTTTAAGTCCATACTATTTCTGTGTTAAAGAAAATGGGATTAAAGATACAGTCCATATTTCATAGCTTCCTGGATGTTAAAGATACTGGACCTACTTAACATTTTTCTAGCTCAAGAAATATTAAAATAATTTTAAAATATTTAATAAAATTTTACAAAGGGTCACAAGAATAATGAATAGTGAATATTTGAGAATCAAATATTAGAAGTATAAGGATTAGTCTCATTTTCCAGATGAGGAAATGAAGCTAGTTGGCTCGCCCAATTTCACATAGCTAACCAATGTTAGAGCTAGGTCAATCCCATTTTATCTCACTCTCAGCATTAGGCTCTGGAATGTTCTACAAGATTAGAGTTAATTCTAACAAGAATTGTCTAAGAATTGGTGGATGCTATCTATGATTCATTACTGAAAGCTGCTACTCAAGATAAAGTGATCTGTCCAGCTCCATGTATGCATTTAACATAAAATAGGGTCATGGAATGTTAGAATGGGAAGGCACAGTGGAGAAGATAGTCCGACTCTCTCATGGTTTAGATAACAAATGTGTTCTGTGAGATTTGCATGCTCCAGCTGCATCCTGGCTCTAGTTCATTTCTTCTTCAAGCTGATACTATTTTCTAACTCAGTGCTCTTCTGTAAATCATTACAGCTTAGATTTGCCTGACATGATTATTTGAATTATGCCAGCTTATTATCTTCATTGGCAGCAAAATAAAAAAGTCCAGGTCTTCTTCTTCTTTTTTTTTTTTTTAAAGTCAGGTTTTCTGGTAGCAATCTCAAAATCTTGACTGCGTGCCACTTCTGCCGCTTTGCTAACCAGCCATTTAGAATATAAACTTTTGGATCAGAAAAATAAGGAATTCAAAGAAAAAGAAGCAATACTTGGTTGAATTGGCTTGGCTTTCTTTGCTTCTTTAGTATTCAAGTGGACAATTTGTACAATTTCCCTTGCTTTGATCTTAGCTGCCCACACTACCAAGTTGTAGGCACAATTACTTGCCCATCCCTCCATCCACAGACTTTGAAGGACATGGAAAAAACATCCATTGTTGAACATCCAGGCTAAAAGTGCCTGTAGTTGTTGCTGCTGATGATTTGGGCCGTATGAGGAGACAGCGCCAGCCAGGCCTGCCCCAAAGCCACCCACCCTGGCAAACCCTCAGTTTTGCCAACATCATTTCCTGAATGATGAAGCTCCCCGAAGTGTGTCCCCCAACATGCCCTTGGAAGAGCAGGAATGCCCAATCAGGAATTAATTAATGGAGAGAAGAAGGCAAGACAGAGCTTTCTATTTAACTTGGAACCATGATAACCGCGAAATGGCTCTTGGTGTTTTGTGAATCAGATTGCTGTCAAATCCATGTATTTTTTGATTCAGATACACTTCAGTGATTGTACTGTTTTTTGGTAAAAACTATTTGATGTTCATGACTTTGAAGTCATTTAGACCACGTTCTTTCTCCCTTCTCAAATAGAAGTTTTCATTTTGTCTACCACATAGAGAATGCAAATGCCAAACGGTCTGAGTTCACTTTGAAAGTCCAAACCCACACTCACTGGCTTCTATACTTGGCCAAATTATCCTCCAGACCTTACATCAAATGGGACAGGATGATGTCATAATGAAGAGTGCATACTATGGAGCAGATTACCTGAATTCAAGTCCCTTGAATGTACCTTCAAGGAAATTGCCTCATCTTACTTAGCCTGTTTACTTCATCTTCCAATGGGGTAGTAAAAGTACCGACTTCCTTGTAATACTGTACACTGAGCATTTGGGAACCTGACACACAGTAAGTAATTTATGAGAAGATTGGGGAGAACTAACTTTTTGGTAAGGCTTATTTACATTTGGGCATTTCCTTTTCATGTAAATAAATTGAAATGAGGGCTTCCCTCGTGGCGCAGTGGTTAAGAATCTGCCTGCCAACGCAGGGGACATGGGTTTGAGCCCTGGTCCGGGAAGATCCCACATGCTGCAGAGCAACTAAGCCCATGTGCCACAGCTACTGAGCCCACACACCGCAACAACTGAGACTGTGCTCTAGAGCCCGCGAGCCACAACTACTGAGCCCACACACCACAACTACCGAGACTGTGCTCTAGAGCCCGTGAGCCACAACTACTGAGCCCAAGTGCCATAACTACTGAAGCCTGCGTGCCTAGAACCTGTGCTCCACAACAAGAGAAGCCACCACAGTGAGAAGTCCGTGCACCGCAACAAAGAGTAGCCCCCGCTCACCGCAACTAGAGAAAGCTCACGCGCAACAACAAAGACCCAACACAACCAAAAATAAATAAATAAATTAAAATGAATTCCTTATTAATAAAGGAAACTAAATAATGAATTATACAATGTTACAGATTGTTAGTTTTAAAAAATAATTTTTAAATATCTTAAATGGGTATTACTTATATAACAATTTCTCTCCAACATATTGCAATATTCCTACCCATTATTTTCCTCTCTTTCTCTTTAATGCTTAAGCCCAAAACAAAGTCTTTTCTCATTTTCGCTAAACCCAAATCAATATTGCCCTCTTATTTTCCTTGGTCTC
The DNA here is from genome assembly GCF_949987515.2 of Delphinus delphis. NCBI lineage: Eukaryota > Metazoa > Chordata > Mammalia > Artiodactyla > Delphinidae > Delphinus > Delphinus delphis. The sequence continues at coordinate 51,895,355 of NC_082699.1, forward strand.
CATACCCCTGAGTATATACCAAGTGCATTTGGCATTATCTTAGTTTGATTTTAAAAATATTTTCTGGATAAAGTCCACTAATAATGGCCAGAGATTAAAAGTAAATAGGAATGCAATTTGCAAAGATAAGAAGGCAAGAGGAAAGAAGGAAGAATAGGTCCAGAGATGCCAAAAATAATGAGCTAGAAAGTCCAATTATAAAAATTCTTGTAAGAAAGAGGGAGGAGGTATCAAATCTACCTAACACCTGAGTGCTAGTAAACTAGGTGCCAAAGTTTTAGTAGAATTCACATGGCTCCTGCTGATATATGAGTTGTATAATTATGGAGGTTTTTGTTAGAAATGCAGAACAGAGCTTTAGTAGCAACCAGGCTGTCAGCATTTTGCAGGTGACCCTAAGGAGAAGGAAAGCTCCTCAGTAATCCTGGGACTTGGTATATAAGAGTGAATTTGGGTCCTGAGTTAATGATCCCCCTCAATGACTATTGTAAATTCATCTGACTATATATATTTATATAGAGTGATAGAATAGAGTGATTTAGAGTAGAAGGAGGAGATGTTCTCTTCTGGGCATCTGGGAACTCTTCCCTGATTCACTATCACCTGAGCACTGAAAGGAAAGAAGCAATCAATCAGGCAAACGTAGTGACTAATAGGGAACCTTTAGAAGAGCATTCCAGGCAAAGGCAGACATATGTAAAGGACCTGAGATAGGAAGGAGCAGATGAAGGTGAGGTTTATTTTCTTCTTTCTTTAGTCTGGCCCTTTGGTCTCATGCGGCTTAACTAGTTCAGAGCATAAATGGCACCAAGGCCTATGTATTATCTTCAGTATGTCCTTTAATTTTGATGGATTCAGTGCTAATATTGATATTATTGAGGTCCTTTTTGTTTTAAAATGCATCCTGCAAATGGGGAAGCCAACATAGAAGCAGCTGCTCCCACATGTGATTTTGATTAGGGAGTGTAGGAAAGCCCCCTACCCGATACTGTGTGAAAGGGACCTGCTATCCATTTATTAGATTGCCTAGAATTCAGCTGGTTGGCTTTTGATGACCTCTTGGTTTTATAGGGAATCATCACTTAAAAAGCAGGTATCCTAAGGGGCATAATAATTTAGCAGGAATTTAATTTTCTTACAGATGATCTCATGAAAATGGATACAAGGAGCCCTGGAGGGAGGGAGGAAGAGGAGGTGGGGAACCAAAGCCTCAGGGAGAGAATGAAAAGGTGTAAAAGAAAAATTTTACTTACTTGTTAATTCAGCCTCAGGACTCCCTTAATTACAAGGAAAATTTCACTGCTGATTCCTAAAGCCTTTCCTGCCCTGGTTCTCCCAGCTCTGGTATTGGGAGCATTAGTATGGAGGGGCGGGAGAGAGAGTCTCAGGAATATGCAGTCTTTATGAGTGAACTTCACAGTCATGTTCCTGGGAGAGACTGCAGGCATATCATTGTATGTGTCGTGATGCCAAGATTTATAGTGCAGTGAAAGGAATGCCCACTCCATTCCTGTCTTTATTGCCTCGAAAAAGGCTAAAGAGGAACCTGCATCAAACAGCAAGCTCTGTCCTCTGTACTTGAGCTTCCAGAATTGATGGAAGGCACTCACTTTACTCTCACCCACTGCCTAACTCACAACAACCCAAAGTCTCTCGTGCCTTTTGTCCTTCATATGTTCCATGATTCTTTCATCAACTGTAGAGTCTGTATTTTTAAAGTAAGTCATATATTGTTTATAATATATATGATGCCTTTCATTGTTTGAATACTTTGGAAGAGTTGTAATAGGTGAAAAGGATTTGATGGTGGAGCTCTAGACCAGTTGCTAGATTTTATATATTCTTATGGACATAATTCCCCTTTTAGATCTTTGCTTGATCATGGTTTTGAAACTCAACTTTGTTAATGGGAAGTCAATTCCACTACAGCTTGGTCTCTCTGATCCTAAGTTTCATCATCTGTGACCTAAATAACCAAAGGATTTTGGTTGAACGTATCATGAACTTGAACGTATCATGGCTGTTCATACTGTACCATGGTTGTTCTGTCACTGGTTATCAGTGCTTGTTGGAGTGCTTCAGTAAAGGTCTGATTCTGTTTGAAGTTGCTCAATGAATCTTTTCCACTACCATGAAGCCTGTCCCTACAGGCTGAAAATGCACTGAAAATACTACATATTCACTGAAGCAGACAGCCTAGGAAGTGTGGTAATTGAAATGCCACTCACCTTCTCAGCTCTGAGAGGAGTTACTTACATTTACTATTTTTTTTTTACATCTTTATTGGAGTATAATTGCTTTACAATGGTGTGTTAGTTTCTGCTTTATAACAAAGTGAATCAGCTATACATATACATATGTTCCCATATCTCTTCCCTCTTGCGTCTCCCTCCCTCCCACCCTCCCTATCCCATTCCTCTAGGTGGTCACAAAGCACCGAGCTGATCTCCCTGTGCTATGCAGCTGCTTCCCACTAGCTATTTATTTTACGTTTGGTAGTGTATATATGTCCATGCCACTCTCTCACTTCGTCCCAGCTTCCCCTTCCCACTCCCCGTATCCTCAAGTCCATTCTCTAGTAGGTCTGTGTCTTTATTCCTGTCTTACCCCTGGGTTCTTAATGACATTTTTTTCTTAAATTCCATATATATGTTTTAGCATACGGTATTTGTCTTTCTCTTTCTGACTTACTTCACTCTGTATGACAGACTCTAGGTCTATCGACCTCATTACAAATAGCTCAATTTCGTTTCTTTTTATGGCTGAGTAATATTCCATTGTATATATGTGCCACGTCTTCTTTATCCATTCATCTGATGATGGACACTTAGGTTGTTTCCATCTCTGGGCTATTGTAAATAGAGCTGCAATGAACATTTTGGTACATGACTCTTTTTGAATTATCGTTTTCTCAGGGTATATGCCCAGTAGTGGGATTGCTGGGTCATATGGTAGTTCTATTTGTAGTTTTTTAAGGAACCTCCATACTGTTCTCCATAGTGGCTGAACCAATTCACATTCCCACCAGCAGTGCAAGAGTGTTCCCTTTTCTCCACACCCTCTCCAGCATTTATTGTTTCTAGATTTTTTGATGATGGCTATTCTGACTGGTGTGAGATGATATCTCATTGTAGTTTTGATTTGCATTTCTCTAATGATTAATGATGTTGAGCATTCTTTCATGTGTTTGTTGGCAGTCTGTATATCTTTTTTGGAGAAATGTCTATTTAGGTCTTCTGCCCATTTTGGGATTGGATTGTTTGTTTTTTTTGTTATTGAGCTGCATGAGCTGCTTATAAATTTTGGAGATTAATCCTTTGTCAGTTAAAAATATGGAACGCTTCACAAATTGGTGTGTCATCCTTGCGCAGGGGCCATGCTAATCTCTGTATCGTTCCAATTTTAGTATATGTGCTGCTGAAGCGAGCACACATTTACTGTTTTTTGTTGAAATAGAAAAGAATGGTTCAGTGACCTTATGCACTGGTTTGATTTTTAGATGGATTAATGTGACAAAACAGACATAATAGAGAAGTTTTAGTAACCACCCAAACAATTTCACCCAGGCAGCAAAATATAAGCCATGATAGTGGATCATCATTGTTTGCACCATTGTCCAGTATTTATAAGGTTGATAATGCTATGGGCAGGCCAGGGCCATATCAAAGAACCTGGTAAATCATTGTCTCCTTTCTGTAAGTATTCATTTCTAAGAAAGAAAATTATTATATATTTGTACCAGACATAATAGCTTACAGCACAGTTTTTTGTTTGTTTGTTTTTTTGTTTTTTCTTTTTTGCGGTACACGGGCCTCTCACTGTTGCGGCCTCTCCCATTGCGGAGCACAGGCTCCGGACACACAGGCTCAGCGGCCATGGCTCACGGGCCCAGCTGCTCCGCGCCATGTGGGATCTTCCCGGACCGGGGCACGAACTCATGTCCCCTGCATCGGCAGGCGGACTCTCAACCGCTGCACCACCAGGGAAGCCCTACAGCACAGTTTTAAACCTTTATTTAATCCCAAGAACAATTTTATCATATAAGTGTTATTATCAATCCTAATTCTGTTGGTGAGGAAATTGAGGCACAGAGAGCTTATATGGCTATTAAGTGGCAGAGTAAGTATTCAAGTCAAGAAGTTATATTTCTAGTTAAGAAATATTGTTACCTCTATGAAATACTGCTTCCCAGGAATAGAAACTAGGAAGAGAAATTAGGAACTCTGAGTAATAATTTTAAAAATCTTCTAAAAATATGGAGAGTAATTTACAAAATAAGTAGTTATTGAAGTTTGGAGTTATGGGAGTATTGGCCTGCTGAAGGTTCTGGACTTCTCTGAATCCCACACGCATGTACGGATGTTGCATTGATCCTGTGACTCAGCATGAGGGCTGAGACCTGTCCACCATCCACAATTTCCAGTCACCAAAGAAGTGAATGGGCCACCGCAATATATGTAATAAATTTTAGTGCAAGCTGGATCTTGGGTGACCCCAGGCCATAGCTCCCTGTGCTTTTTCTCTCTCTCTATGGAATGGATGTAACTGTGGGTGGGCATCCTCTCCAGCTTTCTAGTCAGATCTTAAATGTGGGTCCTGCCCTGAGAAGGCTTAAGCTCTAAGAGTTAAAGGAGGTTTCAGGTTCTGAAAGAGGAGTTATTCACAGACATGCATGCTCCTCTGATTTAAAGTTAGATTATTTTGCAAAGTTATTCAAAACATTATGAAGTACACTTATGTACAAAACTTGCTTTTGTTGATCCTCTTAATTAGGGGCCACATAACTCCATGGGAGAAATGTGAAAGGTAGAAGAGTCTATGCTGGAATCAGAGATAAAAGGTAGTCTATCACTGAAGCAACCTAAGTGTCCATCGACAGATGAATGGATAAATAAGATGTGGCACATATATACAATGGAATATTAGCCATCTAAAGAAACAAAATTTAGTTATTTGTAGTGAGGTGGATGGACCTAGAGTCTGTCATACAGAGTGAAGTAAGTCAGAAAGAGAAAAACAAATACCATATGCTAACACATATATATGAAATCTAAAAAAAAAAAAAAAAAAACATGGTTCTGAAGAACCTAGGGGCAGGACAGGAATAAAGACACAGACGTAAAGAATGGACTTGAGGACACGGGGAGGGGAAGGGTCAGCTGGGATGAAGTGAGAGAGTGACGTGGACATATATACACTACCAAATGTAAGGTAGATAGCTAGTGGGAAGCAGCCGCATAGCACAGGGAGATCAGCTCAGTGCTCTGTGACCACCTAGAGGGGTGGGATAGGGAGGGTGGGAGGGAGATGCAAGAGGGGGGAGATATGGAGATATATGTATATGTATAGCTGATTCACTTTGTTATAAAGCAGAAACTAACACACCATTGTAAAGCAATTTTACCCCAAAAAAAGATGTTAAAAAAAAAAAAAAGGTAGTCTATGCCCTTTGCTGCTGCTGCTGCTGCTTCTTTTAAAAAAAGTAGTTTGTTGAAAACTAATCCATTTGTCATAGGGATAGGGAGGCTTATCTATTTTCCTTGTTATTTCAGTGGCACATAATAGAAGCTATTATTCACTTGTCTTAAATTTACTTCCCACATCTTTGGCTCTGTAGTTTCAATATCTGATGTTTATTTTCATCTTTCCTGACTTCCCTGATTCTTTACTTTTCCTTAGTTAGCCTGCAGAATCTGGCACATAATGCCCACAAAAGAAATGCTCACTGAATTAGTTTTTTTAACCATAAAAATGTAGAAGAATTTCCAGGAAGTTAATACAATAGAGCAACAGAGATCGCTACATGTGTAAGATTGAAGATCATTAAGAAAATTTTCCATGGTATTTTCTCTGTGGGGTGGCAGATCGGGATGGGGCATGGGTAGACAGGGAAAGGAAACCAATTTTATTAAACACTTGCCAGCAAGTTCCACATACCTTATCTCATTTAAATCTTTAACAATTTTGAGAGGCAGATATTTCCACACCATTGTATATGTATGAAAAATAGGGCTTCAGGAAGTTAATTTCCCTAATTTCATACTCTTTTTGATAAAGTTGAAGTTCAAACTCAGGTATGTATGTCTCAAGGTTTGTGCATACTCTTTCCACCGAATCCCATATCTCAGAAGGATATCACTTCATAGGATCATTCAGCTTCCTAATGACACACACAGCACATTCATAGCAATCTTTTTAGATACACTAATAACTTTTTTGATTTTTGTGATCCTTGTCTGGTGGTATGGTGTTTTCTTCTCTTCTTACCCCTTCTCTACCCCTACTCTTTCTTCTTGGTAGGAAGTCCTTAGTAAAAGTAGAGAGAAAGAAATTTGGTTAGCATCACAACCTATTGAAGCAATATTATGAGAATGGTCGACATCAGCAAGAGGAAGTGTTTGTTTTTGTTTCAATTTGAAGAATCCAAAGAATCAAAGCCTCTTTCTGAAGCCCCTCATCATTCCACTATGCTCCTCCCATGAAGCCTGGTCCTTGGCAAGCTGACGTAGATGGAGCTGGGGTCAAGGGGATCGTGGGATTGTAGACAGCAAGCAACTTCTGGATGCCCAGCTGATTTACTTTTATTCGGGTTGTTCCAAAGCAGAACTTGAGAAAAGGCCATGGGTGCAGGTAGCCTATTTAAAAGGTGAGGGGGCTTCCCTGGTGGCGCAGTGGTTGAGAGTCCGCCTGCCGATGCAGGGGATACGGGTTCCTGCCCCGGTCCGGGAAGATCCCACATGCCGCGGAGCGGCTGGGCCCGTGAGCCATGGCCGCTGAGCCTGCGCGTCCGGAGCCTGTGCTCCGCAACGGGAGAGGCCACAACAGCGAAAGGTCCGTGTATCGCAAAAAAAAAAAAAACAAAAAACAAAAAACAAAAAGGTGATCCCAGAAAACATAAGTGAGGGTGTGTGGAAAGTGAGACAAGGAGGTGGAGAGAGCCAATACCAGATATTTTAATGAACAGTTTACTGCTGTGGGCCAACTGGACTCAGTTCCACTAGGGGCCCTTTGAGAAAGTGAATGGGATGAGGAAGCTGGGCATTTATTAATTCCTATTTTGCATTAATTGAAGTTTGCCCCTAGGGTCTTTAATTCTCCTATACTTGTAGGTTGTGCCTGTCTTTGGTAGGTCCTGCTTCCATAGTCCCTGAAAAAGCCTTTAGACAGGCAGGGTCAAGAGAAACCCAGGTAAGAAGTTGTCCATTTGTCATGAATTTTACTGTAGCTGTAAGTGAACTGGGGAGTCAAAGTGTGGAGCAGGATATCAACAGCATGTGCTACAGACGTCTCTGTGAACTGACAGAAGGCTTGATGTGAAATGTACAGGGGTGATTGCACCATTCTGTAGACTCCTTGTGAATGTGTGATTGATTAGTGATAGGATACTCTGGAGAGGGGCAGTACAGTACAGTGCATATGAGCATGGACTCTGGCAGCAACTCTGGATTCAAATCATCTCGTTACTTACTAGCTGGGTTGACTTGGTCAAGTTATTTAACTTCTCAGTACTTGTTCCCCCATCTGTATATAATGAGGATGGTGATGATAAATCCTACCTCATGTATGTTGGTGTCAGGTTGAAATGAGCTAATATATGTATAGCACTTACAACAGTGTCAATCCCCAAATAAGCAGAGAAGCACTCTTTATTTTTATTCATGCAAGAGACCTATATTGCCTCCTAAACTTTACAAATGTAGAACTGAACTTTCAAAAATCTTCCTAGTGAATTCTTTAACTAGAAAGCTTTCTTTTACGTTCCACCATCAAATTCTACTTACCCAGACCTAGGACTTCACATATATCTTAACATGTAATGTATTCAAATTTTGAGTAATCAGAAAATTCAACTTTTACGGAGTAAAAGTTTATAAAAGGGCATAGTGACAAGAGGTTCTGAAAAGCAGAAAGTGCTGGTGTTGCCATAAATGGTCTGGATACCTTCAGAACTCCACATAAACAGTATCCACTATGACATAGATTCCTTTGGATTGGGGATGAAATATGGCAGTGGTTACTACTGAGGGGGTAATTGCTAAGTGTGCTAAGCACATTATCTCATTTAATCGTTATATCAAATCTATGGGGTAGATATTATCACTCAGTTCTTCAGATGAAGAGACAGATTCAGAGAGTTGAAGTTGCTCAAGATCCGAAACTAGTAATTCGTGGGGCTGGGATCCTGACACCAGTGCATGTTTTTTTTTAACAACTATGTGCAATTGAAACACCGCAGCAAGCTAAATGTTATTCTCCACTGACATCACTTGAGATACCATATACTCAGGGTGGCTTAGAATTGAAGCTTGTGTTGAGTCCTGCTCTATTACTTACTGCCTTGGGCATCACTTAACCTTTCTGAGCTTGTAATATTGTGTTTTCTATATGAGAGAAATAATGGTATTTACTTCATAGGATTGTTTTGGGAATCCCATGAAATTATATAAGTACTTTATAATTCAGTAATGTGTGATTTGATCATGTAAAAGGATAAAATTTTGGAATGAGAGGCTGAGAGTCTCTGTGAATAAAAATAGTAACAAGGGAGTTCATATTAAAAATTATTTCATAGTCAACTTTATACTCATATATTTCAGAGTTTTTAATTGATATTCTTTTCCTTCTTTCATCTTATTAATTCACATCACAGACCTGTATGAAGTACTTACTATATAAGCCATGTTTTATGAGCTGGGAATATAAAGATGAAAGTAACATGGTACCTACATTCAGGTTGCTTAAAAGTCTAGGAGTATAAAAAATATCTTTCAGAATTGTTCTCAGAATAGTGGCAGGGAGATTATGTTGATGAGATTTTGTTTTGCTTACCCTCTTCTTCACTTTTGTTTTCTTTTCTTCTTTTTTCTTTTCTTTTCTTTTACTCTTTCCTTTTCTTTCCTTTCCTTCCCTTCCCTTCCCTTTCCTTTCATTTCCTTTCCTTTTCTTTTCTTCTTTTTTAAATTCTACTTTATATTTTAACTGAGGAAAAAAAAAGATAACCAGCTCACCATTTTGTTTGCCCTTGACTCATTGTTTAGAAATAATTAAGTCTAAATGCTTTTAAGTTAGTTTTGACTGTATGTCAAGGCTCTCATGAAGACATGTGCTCCTGTATAGATAGATATGTCTATCTGCAAATTAGGCCTTCCCAATGCTGTGAAATATTAAGGTGTTTAAAACCATTAAGATTGTTAGCTTTGGCTGCAGATAAGCAGAATAAACAAATACCTTTCCAAGTGGGATCTAGTTTTACTGCCTTTATTGGCTTTTGAAGTTCAAGGAAGCCACAAATTTCAAAAAACAACTTATGCCCCAAACTGATAGTTTTCTGATGGCTTCATTGTTTTGTATCAAATGTTTCTCACAGGTGCAGATAACAATGTTTCTGTGTTGGCTGTGAATAGCCATTAATGGTTTCCTGATTTGTGTTAATCTTTCGGCTTGTATATAATTAGTTATCTACCTACTCATCTCTTGGTCCAATACTGATGGTAACAGACAATACACACAATCAGTGTCTTCTCACTCCTAAATAGTCAATATATAAGTGCAAATAGAGCTTGGAAAGGTGTTTCTGAATTTTCTGGGGAAATTTGGTGGGTTTTCCTGTTAATTCACTAGTTTTAATGCCTTCCTCTAACCCCTGGTTCTTAAGGAGTGATTTTGTCCCCAGAGGACTTTTGGCAATATCTGGACACATTTTTGGTTGTTACAACTGCTACTGCCGTCTAGTAGGTAGAGGCCCCAGGGATGCTGCCCACTACCCTACAAAGCACAGGGCAGTCCCCTACAACAAAGAATCACCTGACCCCCAATATCTATAGTGCTGAGGTTGAAGAATTCTGAGTCTAATCTTTTCCTTATATAAAAACTAAAAACTTTGGGAGATATAACTTCGTTCCTTAAGGTTAATTCTGCCAGCCATAGTCTTGGATTTCCCAGTGGCAGGATAAACACAGTCTTGTAAACTTAATTCATCAGCAAAGTAGGGGAACCAACAACACCGCACCCAATAGATTTTATTATTCCAAAATGAAACAAATCAGACTTTTGACTTCCTTTAACTCATTTTAAAGGCTCTCTTCCTTTTATTTTAAATATATATGTGTGAGTATGAATGGGAACACCACCATAATCTTCTCAGTGTCTAAAATCTCTAATCAGGAAGAAAGGTGAAGAATAATTAATGAAACCATCTCTTGTTAAAGCACCAGAATTTGGGTGACCATTGTGAATTATTTCCACTTTTTCCAGAATCTGCTTAGGGTTTTCTAACTTTTAGACCTTTGCTCACACTATTCCACTCTTTCCTAACTATTGAAATTCTATCCATACTTCAAGGTCCAACTCTGTAAAACCTTTCTGGACCAGCCCACAAAAAAGTGATTGCTTCTTTCTTATATGAATTTCATGGATTCCAGCACTCTTTCTGTGGTCCTCTGTCAAAAAACTTATACATATGTATTTATAAATCTGTGTATCTTATTAAAAAATATAGCATCGTCAACTGAATTTTAAATATTTTACATTTTAAAGATAAGCCACTCTATTTTATATCTTTCATTTCTCTCATAATATCTATCCACTGAGCATGCACTTAATTGGCATTCAAAAGATTCAAAAGAATATTTGCATTTGAAAACCCTGGAGTTGTAAACCATAGTAAAGATAAAGGTATTACCAAAATAACATTTCTTATTGTGGAGGGACTGTGTGTCTGTAACATGCTAAAGGAAATTACTTATTATTCCTCCTTACTTTGGTTATCTCTCAAATACTCTCATCCAGATTTATTTCACAATGTTTTAAAGTACCAGAAAAAAGATAATTTATCAGCTAATGCTGGAAAGACAGAGAGCCACACTAACATGAATTATCCTGTTTAGTTTGGTATATTTTAAAGCATTTAGAGTTTCTACAAACATTTCCCACAGAATGTTCTTTCTTGTTAGTGAAAACTCTGGAGGGAGAGAGGTGGAGGGTGAGAGGTGAGGACAGATAAGAATTTAGATGTGTGTTTCTCACAGGGCAGCAAGTGGTGTGACTTTGACTTGGATGCCTAGAGCTTATCTCACATACTTGTGAATCATTTGGAAGAGGGAGCACACAGATTTTAAACTGTTAACTGCAACAAAAACCACATATGTGAGAAGGTAGCAATGAAACATGAAAGCAGGGAACCAAGTTTTGTAATTCTGCATTTGTGTTTTAAAAATTTTCCCTAACTATGTTCGTACCATAAAGAACAAATCAAAATATGATGAGGTAGATACTCTATATAGTTATGCGATGAGATCACGGTTAAATACTAACATATTTCTTTCCAGTATTCCCTTGAAAGTGTTTTCTTCTATTACTTTCCAGTTCACAAGTAGCTTTACTCTTCCCCTCTCAGTACTAAAAATTCTTTTGGACTGTTCAAATTTTCTTTTCCAAACAAAACCTAAAATTATATATTGCAGATGTGAATTCTTCAGATTAAAAATAGGATCACAGTTTAAGGTTTAAAGATAAGGTATAGCAGTTGAATGTTTGTAGGGTATACTTTATCAATTATGTATCACTTAATATTCCCGATGTGCTTAGTCTGTTGCCCACTATACAAAATAATTCTTGTTGAATTATTTTGCTCATGAGGAAATCTATTCATTTTTAAGACTCTCTGCTCAATATTAACCTGGAAACAAGCTTAATTTTACTATAGGGATGTTGTAGTTATGAAGTCTGATATATCTAAAAGAGAGATTTTATATTTGGAAAATACCAATTACATCCTACTTCAAACAAATGCATTCTTCAAATACAGGAATAGTATGTAAGAGTTACGTAGTAGATCAAGCATACTTAATATAAACTTTATGTACACTCTAAACCCCAGAAGAATAATCAGCGTATAATGGAATCACTCAATAATGTAGCCAGTTGACTTGATGACCTTAGATATTAAGACCTACTTTACTGTGAGCCAGAATCAAGATGGTTTTATCGGACAACAATTAAACATCTCATCCATCCTCCTTCATTAGCTCCACTGGTGACTCCAGACAAAATTCTTTTGAAATGATAGCATCCATTATTCTAGTATATCTGTTACATCGTTTTTCTACATTATTTACATTATTGCATATCTCTAATACATTTATTTTTGATAAAACATTATTTGTGTTTGTCTCTATATTGGGGAAATCAAGAGTGCTATTGTGTGATTTAAAATGAAATCCTCAAATTAAATTTTACTCTGAATTTCCCTCCTACAATTCAAAATTTTATGATATCATACACCTTTTTATTTCATTTGATTTGTTGTCATTTTGTTGGCTTACACATATAGCAAAAGCTTGGAGAGATACATGATCCCTCCATGGGCTGTGGGGAGCTGTTTGCAGCATTAATGTTTGCCATGTAAAAGCCATACTTGGGTTAGTTAGTTATTTGTGCTGTGTAAGATCAAGTCATTTTATTGGTGCCTCATTAAATGCGGCATTATTTTCCCACTACTTTTTATAAGATTTTTGGCAGCTGAGGGTGGGAGTGGCTGTGGAGGTGGTTGAGGCCAGTGACCTGATGGCTGAGAAATTGTTGAGAATCTGATATGGACAGTGGTGATACACAATGTTATCATCCTTACTAGCTCTTGAGTGAAGACAAGAGGCTATGGCAGTGAGATTTCCATTTGTTTAAATGTATGCTGTAAAAATTGAATGTTTTTTCTTTGCTGGAACCATTATATGTATACAACCTGTCCATTAGTCGCTTTATACATTTTATTATCACTTCATACTTTATTTTCTTCCTTTGACCTCAGGAAGATTCCCAAGTAACTCTAAAACCCATTAGTATCTCTGAACACTCACAAAAAAATCCATAAATGATTTTTCATTGTCATTACTAATCGGTATTAAGCAATCTTGGACGGGCTAGAAGTTATTGTATGGAGACTTTAAAAAAAATTAATATGGGAATTCTCTTATTCTCTTTTTAATACTATCATTTCCCTTTTGAGTATCTAAAAATGATTCAAAATTTTTACCACTTAGTAAAACCAGTATAATAAATGGGCAAATTCCATTTTCACTCTCCATTATTACAATATGTTGGATGCTAAAATAAGGAAGTTCCAAAACTGCTATAAGTTACAAAGAAGGTAAGGAATCCTTCTGATTTTTCTCCCCTCAACCCCTCTCCACACACACTTCTGTTGGTTCCTTGAGTAACAGCAGCTATAGACAAAGCACTTAGTAATACTGAGTTGAGATATGGTTTCCAGCTCCTGTGGGCACCTGTGCCATCTGAGGAATGACCTATAATTTTGTGGGATACAATATAACCCATAAACAGGGGATTTAGTATAATTCAGATGGAGTTCAAATCCTGGCTCCACCATATCCTAGCTGTGTGCTTTGGGCAAAACTCCTGTAAAGTAGGGTGGATGCTAATACTGACTTTATATGGTTGTTAAAGAATTAATGGATAATGAGTAAAAACTCCTAGCACAGTTTCTGTTAGTCAGTAAGTACTCTATAAGGTTAATCGTTACTCTTATTCCCACTTCTGTGCCCAAGGAAGTACACTGAAAAAGACTTCTCACACTTAAAGGGGAGGAGCCCTGTGAGATACGGTCACTATAGGAATACAGCAAAAAAGTGAAAAACAAATTCCCAAAATGGGAGATCAGAATTTTCATCAAGGCCCACAGGGTGGGGAATGGTGCTGTTGATTGGGGTCACAAGCAATTATGCAAATAAAGGCTCGTTAGAATGCTTTGCAGTTTTGTTTTTTGAGTTATGCTCAGTATAACTTAGTACATTAGCAGACAGTCTGGTCAAAAGTGGAAATTTCTGCCTCCAATAAACTCCAAAGTTGCAACACCCCTATTTCAAAACTGTAGAGCTAATTCAAACCAATTTGTCATCATTTAGAGTTGTAAACACAGCAAAAGGACCTTTGGAAGATACCATCTATTGCAGTCCATAAAAGCTGGGAATTTTTATCCTCCTAACTATGTTTAAGCACAACAGGCATGATGAAGAGGTTTGTCTAAATGCTTTCCGCATTCACCATGGGAGGTTGGCATAATGGGAATAGGGGGGTGTCTTTAGGAGAATCTGTGTAATAGAAGCCTTTCCACTTTCCCAGATTTGATTAGGAACGTACAGACAGGTGTGCTTCTACTAGCAGACCGCCATGTAGTGTCCATTAGACTAGTTACGCTTAGCAAGCCTATTGGAGAGGTTGGGCAAAGGGAGAGACTATCACAGTGAAGGACCTTCCATGTATGAGGAGAATAATGCCTGGGAAAGAACTTGGCATTTCCAGATTCTATCACTTTTGGCTTAGAAATTCCTCTTTGGGGTTAGTTCCTACAGCATCAAAGAAAATAATCAGGGAAGTAGTATAGCCTGGTAAGTTGGTTAAGCATTCTCTATCTGAAGTCAGACCTCCTGGATTTAAAGTCTACCTCAGCCATGTTTATGCCTGGTGACCTTGGAAAATCTTTTAGCCTCTTAACTCTAATTTCTTTATCTCCAAAATGATACCTACCTCATAGGGTTTTTTGTGGATAAAATCAGATAATGAAAGTAAAGAACTTAACACATTTATTGGAACGTTAAGTGCTCAACAAATTAGGGTTTTTGTTTGGGGCACTGTTGGGTCCATATCAGAAAGCTAATCTAGTGAGATACAATTTTCTTTGAATTAAATATAGTAGCAGTGGGATCCTTAGGGAACCAGAGAACTAAGAACATGGAAGAGCATACCCTAGCCAGCACTTTGGGCTGAAAGAGTAGTGGCAATAAGTTATAGTGTCTAAGAAAACCAGCAAATCAAACAATGTGTAGATACCTTGAATTCTCAGTAGAGTGATGAGACATTGTCTGTCAGCCCAGCAAAACTCCTTTGTCTATGACACTGAGTACTGTTACAGGAAGAATTGTGTCCCCTCAGTACCTCAGAATGTGACTTTATTTGGAGATAGGGTCTTTACAGAAGTAATCAAGTTAATATGATGTCATTAGTGTGGGCCCTTCTCCAATATGACTGGTATCCTTATAGAAAGGGGAAATTTGGACATAGAGATATGAATAGAGGGAGAATGCCATTTGGAGAGTCATAGGGAGAAGACAGCCATCTATAAGCCAAGGAGAGAGGCCTGGAGCAGATCTTTCCCTTACAGCCCTCACAAGTAACCAGTCCTGCTGATGCCTTGGATTTTGGAACGTGAGGCAATAAATTTTCTGTTATTTAAGCCTCCCTGTTTGTGGTATTTTTTATGGCAGTCCTAGAGAACTAGCATGGATACTTAATAAAAATGTCCCAAAGTGGAGTTGGTGAGGATATTAGAGGTACAGGTAGTGGCATATGAAAAAAGCTAGGCCTCCTAGGTTACAAAGCCATGGTAGGAAAGGCACCTTAAGGGAGTTGCCAGTTTGGATATGGTTTAATCCCGTTAAATCAGTTGGGAAAAATAGGATGCTGGGACCTTCCCCACCTTTAGTTTTCCAAAAGTTTTTAGACCACAGTGGGAATAACCCTCCCATTTGCTTTCTACTTAGTGTTAAAAGCATGCTCAAAGAACTCAGCGCATTTAGGTAGGGACTTGTATTTGGTTTGAGACCACTGGGAAAGGGAAGGTATGAACCTTACTTCTTAACTCCTCCACTTTTATAAATCAAACTCAGATGATAGGAAACATCAAATAGAAATATTTCTACTTTTGTTTTGAGTGATACAGGCTACTGGAGTTATAGATAGTTGTATGAAATTAATTAGTAGCATTCATCTAGTCTTTTTTTTTTTTTTTTGCGGTACGCGGGCCTTTCACTGTTGTGGCCTCTCCCGCTGCGGAGCACAGGCTCCGGACGCGCTGGCTCAGCGGCCATGGCTCACGGGCCCAGCCGCTCCGCGGCATGTGGGATCTTCCCGGACCAGGGCACGAACCCATGTCCCCTGCATCGGCAGGCTGACTCTCAACCAGTGTGCCACCAGGGAAGCCCTCATCTAGTCTTTTGTCAGACATTTATTGAGCACTTACTATATGCTGGGCTCCACTGACATTAGGGCTTCAATGGCAGATAACACTTGGTTCCTGTCCTCAGGGGACTTACAGTCTAGAGAGGAGTGCAGTTGAGTAAACAGAAGGCTGCAACAGACTGTGACTGAGTAACTCAGGGATGCTATGAGAGCACATAGGAAGGGCATTATCCCAGCCTGGAGGTGATTAGGGAGTCTAGGAAAAGTTTCCAGGAATAGAAGATGCTCAAACCAAGTCTAATAAGCCCTCCTCACTAGATGAATAGAGGTGGAGCAAAAAGAGAGACAGTCCAGAGAGTGGGCGTAACGAAGGCTGTGTCATAGGGGATTGAGAGAACATGGCATATCTACCGTAAGTGCAAATGATTTTTTTCAAGAAGGGGTTAGGTGCAGAGGGAAGGGGGAAGGATGGGCAGTTACCAGAGCGTTGGGTAGGAGAGAGGAAAGTTTATCCTTAAGAAAGAAGAGGCGCAGTAGCCACATGAAGTGGAAAATGACCTAATTTGAAAGTTAGAGTTCATTCACCCATTCATTAAGTATTTATCAAAGTTCTAAATGTGTTAGTATTAAGGGATAGAATAGTCATTTTGACCTCATGGAAAAGACCTATGTTTGCCTCTTGGCCATGTCATTTCCTTTTTGCATGGGTTCTGAACAAGTCACCAAACTAGATTGAGAGACTCTGTACTTAATTCCCTTGTTGGCAAAGTGAGAGAGCTGGACCAAGGTTGTTCTTAGTTCCAAAATGATTCTGCCATGAACAGTAAGAAGAACGTGTTCTCCTAGTTGACATGGGTAGGATTGGTTCATTTCCCCACCATCCCTGAGCCCGAGTATACTGACTTAGTAATTCCATATTGGGAAGCAGATTGTTCAAATAACAGTCCCATTAGGCAGCAATCCCCTTCTCCCAGAGTAATAAAAGTCACACGTTTATGACTTGTATGAAATAAAAACTGTGAGCTTTTGCTGTTTCTCTGAAAAATCTGTCGTGTCTCCGTGGAAACTGGTTTTTTATCACTCAGAGGGTTACTGTAATAACCATAGACTTTTTTTTATACTCGTTCTTTCTCCAAGAAACAATGGGATTTTTACATCTTAGTTCATGAGCAATTATGACTCCATTGTGAAAATATTAAGTGTTGAGAGGAGAGAAACATGGCTGGTCCTGGAGAAATAGCTCAAGCAAGTAGAATATGTGCTGGTAGCCCTTTCCCTCCCTGACCGTGCTAAGTACCCCTCCATTATTCCTCTACGCTCATCTCAACCTGTCTTCTCATTTAGATTAGTAACTAATGAATGACTGACGCTTATCAGCCACTAATTATGTGCTTAAGAAAATGATCTCTTGTATTCCTTGTAATCATCCATGAAGAAGGCAGCACTATCCCCTTTTCACAGGTAAGGAAACTGAGACTCAGATACAACTTTCCCAAGATTATATAACTAGTAAGCGCTAGAGCTGGGATTGGAACCCAGGTCTGGTTTCCCACTGGTTCTTATTCTTTTTCATTCTCTCTCTCTCTTTCCCCCACCACCTTTTCTCCTGCACTCCCTCCCTCTGGAATAGTTAGCTGGTCCTCAATGAGCATGCTTGTTGTAGGTGTCAGTTTGGTAGTTGTTGTATCAATACTGCTTTCTCTTTTTTTTTTTTTTTTTTGCGGTACACGGGCCTCTCACTGCTGTGGCGTCTCCCGTTGCGGAGCACAGGCTCCGGACGTGCAGGCTCAGCGGCCACGGCCCATGGGCCCAGCCGCTCCGCGGCATGTGGGATCCTCCCAGACCGGGGCACGAGCCCATGTCCTCTGAATCGGCAGGCGGACTCCCAACCACTGCGCCACCAGGGAAGCCCCTCAATACTGCTTTCTAAACAATAGTTCATGCTCTCTCATGGAGCATGGGCACGCTCCTTACCCTGCTTCAGTGTTTACCACAGTCACATGTAAGTCTGGGGGAACCAAACCTCTTTTTTCTTCTGCCATAACCTTAGGCATAAACCTTCCAACATGTGAATTTTTGAAGCAATTAAACATTATTTAGATTGAGTGAGTGAGTGGTATTTTATTTTATTTGGTTTTAATAGAAGGATTACTTTGCATAAGTCTTGAAGACAAGTATCTTTCTTTATGGGAAGTGACTATAAGCCAAAGGGAGAAAAAGAATTTACCAAGTAGAAGATGACGAAAAAACAGTGATAAGTTGAGGCTCCTCATTGACATTTCATGTGGCCTTTGAGAGAAAAGGAAGTGTGTGGGCACAGAACACAGCAGTCAGCCAGGAGAATTTTCATGGCCATATGACTTAACATTCTGGTGGAGGAATCAGAACAGAAACAAAATAACTGGAGAGACCACAAGAATAAGCTCTCCTCCCTGCCCCCACTCCGAACAAAATAGTATTTAACAAATGACAGCTGATGAAACAAGCCTAAAAACAAGAGAAAATCATGTTTTGGCGCTTGTAGAATGAGTTGCTTAGCGTGCTCTAGCATCAGTTAGCTATGTTCAGCCAAATATTATTCTTATTTTCCACTTATAACTTGTCCCTCCCGTCTCTCAATATTGTACATTAGCCTAAAATCCATTAACTGTTTTGGAAAGAAGCAGCTGTCTTGTGGGTTTGTTGTAACTTTTGAAGATGTTCTGCAGGATAAGGCTACCCACACCAGTTGAAAGAATATTCAGCTTCACCAAACCTGTTCCTTTTTTATGGTCAGCCATTCTGTTTTCCTTCTTTATTTTGGCAATATGGCGATTTTCAGGGGATTCTCCATTCTAAGAAAACCAGGGCCGCTGCTCTTCTTAAAGCATACAGGGAGAGAATTTCTCTCAACTTGACATTGCAGCTGACCTGGGCACCCAACTCAAGCCCTAGAATCTTGGTGATGTCAGTGGGTCTGCATAGTATATTCACAGTATATTCATAGCACCAAGGGTCCCCAGGATTAACTAGCCTTAGAGTCTGAGCAGTAGAGGTGATCTGGGAGTTCTGCCTGCCAAGTATGTCTTTTCACTCTGGCCTGAGGGGATGTCAGAAGATTCTCTTCCTTCTTATTCTCAGTCACCATTGTAGCTGGTCTTTTGTACATATTCATCTTTACCTTCAGCCCTGATTTCTATAGGCTTGCAGTCCTGTATTGCCAACCCCTGTTAATGTCACTTCACAGCTGCAAAGATATCATGACCAAACTAAGTCCTTCACCTTTCCCACTCAACTGCTGGCCTCTTGCTGAATCTCTCCCATGTCTGTTTTTTTAAAAAAGAGTAATCTTTGATTTCTCCTTCAAATTCCTCTCCCTCTCTCTCTTCTCAATATCAACTGCATTGAAAAAAAGACAAAATTTATTGCTTCACCCTCCACAGTATATCTCATATCAGGTTTTTGTTTGTTTGTTTTGCCACTGATGCTCTCCTAGCCTTTACACCCAAGAAACTGTAATCATGTCCTAGTTAATACAGCTCTAGTCTGTAGTCTTTTTTTCCCTCCGATCTTTTCTGCTTATCATATAGTTACACTTTTCTC